>NW_026555172.1:0-96591 GCF_021234165.1 Pteronotus mesoamericanus
TGGGCTTGGTGACGATGAACTCCTTTAACTTTACCTCATCTGGGAAGCACTTCATCTGCCCTTCCATTCTAAAGGATAGCTTTGCTGGATAAAGTCATCTTGGATGTAGGACCTTACGTTTCATGACTTTGAAAACCTCTTGCCTGCAAGGTTTCTTTTGAGAAATCAGCTGATAGTCTTATGGGAACTCCTTTGTAGGTAACTGTCTCCTTTTCTTTTGCTGCTTTTAAGATTCTCTCCTTATCTTTAGTCTTAGGTAATGTAACTATGATGTGCCTTGGTGTGTGCTTCCTTGTGTCCAACTTCTTTGGGGCTCTCTGAGCTTCCTGGATCTCCTGGAAGTCTATTTCCTTTGGCAGATTGAAGAAGTTCTCCTTCATTGTTTTTCAAATAAGTTTTCAATTTCTTGCTCTTCCTCTTCTCTTTCTGGCACCCCTATGATTCGGATGTTGGAACGTTCAAAGTTGTTCCAGAGGTTTCTACGCCTCTGCTCATTTTTTTGAATTCTTGTTTCTTCATTCTGTTCTGGTTGAATGCTTATTTCTTCCTTCTGCTCCAAACCATGAATTTGAGTCCTGGTTTCCTTCCCTTCACTGCTGGTTCCCTACAAATTTTTCTTTATTTCACTTTGCATAGCCTTCACTTTTTCCTCTATTTTGAGACCATACTCACCCATTTCTGTAAGCATACTAATTACCAGTGTTTTGTATTGTGCATCTGATAGGCTGGCAATCTCTTCATCGCTTAGTTGTATTTTTTCTGGAGTTTTGATCTGTTCTTTCATTTGGGCCATATTTCTTTGTCTTGGAGCTCCTGTAATGTTGTAAGGGGTGGAGCCTTAGGTATTCACCAGGGTGGAGCAACCAGGTTTCTGTGTTGTGGCACTGCATGTGGGGGAGGGGTCTGAGAGGGAACAATGCCACTTGCTTGGCTCTCGGCCAGCTGTCAGTCAGTTCCTCTGCTCCCCATAAGCAGATTGGGCCCCTCTGGTGCTGATTCCTGGGTGGGTGGGCTTGTATACATTCTAGGACCCTGTGAGTCTCTGCAGTGGACTCTCCTGTGAGGCCGGGAGTTTCTCCTGCCGCTGCAGCCCCCACAGGTTTTTACAGCCAGAGGTCTTGAGGCTTTCTTTTCCCACGCTGGAACCCTGGGTTGCATGGTCTGTCTCACTCCCCAAGTGACTTACCTCTTGTTTATAACAATTAGCCTATGGTAAAACTGATTTTGTTATGAGTTGTTTTGCTTAAAGTCTCGGAACCTATTGAGAACTTACTATACCTGTTTGTCAGTACCTACTTGAAACTTGAGGAGTGAGAAGCCCTTAGCTATCTGCTCAGTGTGATCAGAAAGTGTTAATTGTCTCCTGAGTATTTCATTCCCTCCCAGCACCTCTAGTCCTAACTTCCTGTCTCACCCTCTCCCCACAGAAAAATGCATTTTTCCTGGAAGTCCTGGCTTCCCTAGGCCTCTCAGTGTGGAGTCACAGGACACTTCCACAAGGCTCCTTCCTCAGGTTCTCTTCTCTCCAACCCAAAGCGCACTTGCTCCCTAGGTCACTGAGCTACTCCTTCCCCATCCCTGCCTACCTGTCAAAGGACCATGACCAGAGCAGCTGACAAGGATCTTTAACAGGCCCAAGAATTCCAAGCTTTTTGCTTTTCAATCTGTTCCAAACCTCAGAAAATGGACAATACCCATCAGTCCTCCTGTTCTTTGTTCTTTTCTCTTGAACCTTGTATTTATTTTTCTTTTTCTTCTCTCTCCTTTTTTCCCCTCCCTTGAGACTTTTAAACACACTAGAATGTGTCAGTAAATGACCAAAGCTGCCTTTTAAAAAATATAAATGATTTGAATCAGGAGTGTAGACATTTGTCTAAGGAAATGGAAGCCTCCACCATTTCCAAGGGTCTGCGGCTACCTGGAATCCGAGGGCACTTGAACGGGCCACCCGATTAAAGAAGTTGTTCTGCTCTAACTGGGCTTCTATCAAAAAATGTGACTAAACCGGGAGGCCAAGGGTTGAGGCCCTGCTGGCTTCCCGGGCCAGCAGCCTGTGCGGGAGCACAGGGCCCCCTGCAGAGAGGGGCGCTGCGTGGGTTAAGGCTCTGCCGATGGCATCTCAGTGGGCACGCATGTGGGCCGAGGAGGGGGTCCAGTGTGTGTGTCCCGGGGTCCTGCTGCCTCGTTTATCTAGCGCTCACGATGCCCTGTGAGCACAGAACTCCATTTAAAAAATGTAAATGATATAAAGCAGAAAGTGGACAGTGAACAGTAAATCACTTACATCGTCTTTGATTACTTTTTTTCAGCTGGAGAAACAAATTTCCATTAATATAAAGTTTGGCTGCCCTGACCAGCGTGGCTCTCAGTTGGTTGAGTGTCATTCCTCAAAGCAAAAGACTGCCGGTTCGATTCCCAGTCAGGGCACATGCCTGGGTTGTGTCTATCTCTTTCTCCTTCCCTATCCCTCTTTCTAAAAATAAATAAATAAAATCTTTAAAAAAAAGTCTGGCTGACAAAAATCTTCCAAAACATGAGAAGAAGGAAGAAGGAAGAAGGAAAAAGAAGAATCTGTAAGTCAGGACGTGCTGAGAACCACTGTGGATTACACCCTCTACCATCGGAGAGGATCCGTGGACTACTTCAAAACAGACCAGGGAACCCACAGAGCAATTTCCCTTAACATTTCCTGAACCTCCGTAATATCCTCAGTTCTTGACTTTGTGGCATTTTACGGTAAAGCTCCTTAAGCGTTTTAAGAGGGCCATAGGCATATCCAGGGGCAGTGAACAGGGGAAGGAGAAGCTGTTCGCACGCAGTGGCATTCCTCCCCAAAGCTGTGTGCTGGGGAGGCACCCAAAGGAGAAGAAGGGGCTTGGCTGGGTGCGGCATGACCAGCAGGAGACCGGAAGCCCCCGACTACAGACGGGAGATCTGCGTTTAGACACAACTGGGCAGCGGTTACTGCCCGGCAGGGTCGCTTCTCACCAGGAGCCCTTTTCCAAACTGGTCACTGTTGTCATCAGACGCTTCGGTGCTGCATGCCCTCTGCAAAGTTGAGCTCTCCAGGCTTCACTCAGGCACCCGTACACCAGACTAAGAGTTACAGATCATTTCCTTCTTTATAGGATGAGGAAACTGAGGCTTAGTGAGGTCACGTAACACACTGAGGTCACGGGGGGAAGGGGGAGAGCTGGGACCCCCGGCAGGACTGCGTGGCCCAGGGCTGGGCTCTGCCCCCGGCTGGCACTGGATTTCCTTGCCGTCTCTGAGCTCCAGCCATGGCTGCGGTGAGTCCCACACAGTGGGCACTCAGCTGCTTCCCCGTCTTTTCCTGGGAGTGATTTTAATCTCCGCAACAACTACATGCTCCGAGGTCAGGGACCCAGTCTTTAGGCATTTCCCAGGCCTGCAGGGTCAAGGCTCCGAGCAGGCAAGTGGTGAATTTGTGTATATTAACGCCACCCCCCCCAACTCTGTCTGCTCTGCGGTGTGCTGGCTTGTAAGTATATACTCTGTGAACCCAGGAACCCACAGGACTCAGCCAGAGCAGAGACGTGTACAAGAAGCAAAGTCAGAGGTCCAACGGCATTAACAAGGGTTCTGATCAGTACTTATGTCCCTTCTCTGCCCTTCTCTCCGAAGTCCCCTCCTTAACCAGCCACCTAAACAACCCAATGAAAGAGCCAGGCCTCCTTCTCCACCCATGGGCATACTATTAATGTAGGACATTATACATATAAATACTAAATACTACATATCAGATAACTATATCATAGCATACATGGGATATATTGGGGCTGACTCCCTTGGGCGTTAGTAAAGGTGGTGATAAATATACACTCTGTGCCAAAAACCCGGGAAAGTCACACTGCTGTTTGTAAATGTATTTATAGAAGAGAGAACATGAGAGATGTTTTGCACGGAGCTGACGTGGCTGCTATAAATAGGGGTCAGGGTGAGCCATCACATTGCTGTCCTCAGGAATCGCTCAGAGAGAAGGGCTCCTCTCCTCTGCCAGTTACTCAAGAACAACGATGCTGAGTGGACATGTCCTGGGCGGGAGGTACCTCTGGGCAGTTTGCCTGGGAACACACCCAAGGGAGGACGATGACGGCACAGTCATCCTACGTGGGCAGCTCTCGTCCGTCAGCATGTGGCTTAGCCACTTGGCGGATGGTCAGTGCGTCCTCCCTGTCTGGTGCTCGTCTCACACAGGCTTCAGGGGATCCCACATTCCCCTCATTGCTGTATTGTGTGCAAAACTTTTTTCATGTTAATCCTGACCAAAAACCCAGGAAATCAAACCAGTTAAAAAAAACCATACAACAAATTCCACGGCCAAGCAGAAATGATCTGTGGGGTAACCACGTCCGGTGTCTGGATCTCTGCCTTTGGTCCTCCTTGAGGGCCGGGTGTGCATTACTATTATTTCAACTTGGAGTTGAAAAGGTCCCTATGAGCCTTCTGATACAACCGTTTTCTAGTTTTTAGTGGGAGGGTGCTTTCTTCAAAGGAAATTCTGCCTGGAAGCCAACCCATAACTCAGATTAACCCTGAGCTATTGGGGTGGGGGGCCCAGGCCCTGACCTGCAGGGCTTGCTCCTGCCTCAGAAGCTCCTACGAGCAGCCCCTGGCTGGTGTGGCTCAGTGGATTGAGTGCCGGCCTGCAAACCAAAGGGTCACCGGTTCGATTCCCAGTCAGGACACATGCCTAGGTTGCAGGCCAGGTCCCCAATAAGGGGTGTGTGGGGCGCAGCACACATGGATGTCTCTTTCTCCCTCCCTTCCCCTCTGTCTAAAAATAAATAAAATCTTCAAAATAACCCCCCCCCCATTTTGAAAAACATGCAGCCATTTCCCCCATATTAAGTTATTCATTCATTACCACAATCATTCCCACAATCTTCTCAAGCACCTGTTATGTTCTGGGTGCTGGTGAGCCAGCAGGTACAAGGACGATGAGGGGAGGGAGGCCCTGCTCTCCAGAAGCACACAGTGGGGTCCAACAGGGCAGACAGAAGGGCGGACAGAATTTCAGAAGGTGGTCAGTGCAGCGAAGAAGTTAGATCAGGGCCATGTGATGTGGACAGGAGGTGGCTACTCGAGATGGGGGACCAGGAAAGGCCTCTCTGAGGAAGTGAAACATGAGCTGAGAGCAGCAGAACGACCTGGAAAGGCGCCTGGATTCGGAGCAGAGAGGAGGGACGCCCAAAGAGGTGAGTGACTTTCCTCAGGTCACACGGCGGGAGGAAGCTGAGCTGGGACTGACCCCGGGTTTCCAGGCTTCCTGCCAGGGCTCTTTCCTTTCACAATGTTTACCAAATAGCTACTACATTCAGAGAAGTCTCAGTGACAGGTGATGCCACATCCTGTCTGTCGGGATCCCTGACTCCCTCCCTGCTCCCCTCAGCCCTGTACAGCCTGGGGGCTCTGTAGCCCAGAGGACAGCACCTGCAGCTGCCATGCCTGACCTGCGACCTGGTTGGGAAGGCTTCCCCCTCTCCTGTCTCCGTGGCTGCAAACTGTGGAAAATGCTCCTTACTGCTTCCCTTGTTAGCAAGACAGGGGGGCGGGGTGGGTGGGTGGGGGTGTAAAGTATCCGGGAGGAAGGGTCCCTGGGCCTCAAGCTGCTCTAGGGCTCTGAGGGAAGGGCCACCCAGGCCACATGTCCCCCTGTGCTGCAGAAGCGCTCACACTTCACTGGCACCGCGCAGGCCTGCACGAGCAACTATCACACCCGGAGTCCAAAGTGCCTCCCAGGCAGACACTCCTGTTCCGCTGAATGTCACAGGAAGCAGCGTGCAAGTGGCTCCCTCTGTGACCACAAACCAAACAGCTTCGGGCCCCCAGCTGTTCCCCACACCTCAGGGCACTTTCCAGGCTGTAGCTGATTTGAGCCTCTTGAGGCAGGCAGGGCAGTGATTATTAGTTTTGCACACAAAGCAACTGAACCGCAGAGTGACCTGTGCAGGAACCCCTGTTACTGACCAAGTAACCGCCACTGAGTTTTGATTCAAACCCAGGTCTCCAGACTCCAACTGCGATTCTTTCTCCTGTAATCCGGCTGCCCACAAGTTAAACACGGACCGTCCCCCGCTGGCCAATACCGCCCTTGTTCTCCGTGCCCTCTGCCCTAGACCACACTTAGGAGTTTTCCCAGAAGCTGCCTCTTCTTTCCCTGCCACCCCGGCCTCCCCATGTGTGCCAACACCCTGGAGAGCTCGGTAGCACTGATTCCTGCACACGCAGCAGCTTAGACCTAAGCTGAGATGCTCTCCTGCCCAGCCCAACCCCTCCTCCCTTTTACATTGTCCAGCCTGTTTATGCATGTGGACACTGGACATATCACTGGTGAAAACAATACACTCTAGAAGCTTCCACACCTTCATTCTCTCCAGACCAAACGAATCCACTGCACGTGCAGGAATTGGCAGGCAAACACAGATGCCGGAGTCTGCAGAACCGGGTTCCCCAAGAGGCACAGCTGGGCCCAGGGACTCGTGGGCAGCCCTGCAGAGGCAGGCAGGCGGCTGAGGCCTGTGTGTGCACGAGGCGTGCCAGCTGCCAGCCTTTAACAAACCCTGTTTTGCATAGGGAACAGAGCCTAACGCTGTATAGTTTCCGTTAGGATCGCTCTGCATCTGTCACCTTGGGCTTATGCAGGGGAGCCAGAGACTAGAATTCAGAGTGGACAAAGAGCATGAATTTTGAAGAAGGGCCGACACGCACGGAGCAAGCTGGACAGCACAAGGCACCGAGCGGCCAGAGCTCTCGCCCAAGTCCCGCGGGCAGAAATCAGGAGCACAGGGATGGACACAAATGCTGGGGTCCCTGTACACACACCAGTGCGCGCACACACCCATCCTGACTGTCCCCAAGGTTCCTGCCCCCTCTCCTCATCCGGAGCCAGCTTGCCCCTGCCTGCCGGGGCCCCGTGAGGTCCAGCTCCGGGGACCAGACAGGGCAAGTGGCGCCTTCTCCCCGCGACATGCCGGCCTCGCGGGGACGCCCCACTCCCCGTGCGCCCGCCCCAGTCCCCGCGGGCGCTCTGGAGCCGGGCGCACTTCACTTACCAGCCGAGGGCAGCGGGGCTCGGTTTGCAGCCGGGGGAACGGAGCCGAGAGGCGGAGCGGCGGCTCGTAGGGCCGCCCTGCCCGCACGCCCCGCCGCGCTCCCGACCTCCCACCCAGAGGGTCTGGGGGAGGGCAGCCGCCTCCGCGCGGCCCGGGGCCCGCGGGCACTTCCTGCGGGCCAGCGCCCCGCCCGCTTCCCGGCGCGGCACCCACCCTCCGCTTCGCGCCCCTCCGTTCCCAGGCTCGCTTCTCCCAGCCGGCCGGCGGGCCTCCCACGAAGCCGTGTGCTGCCGCGTCTTTGTTTGGGAGTTGGCCTTTTTGCAATTCACAGCACACAGAGCGAATTAAGCTGGAGTTAGGGCCGGCTGTGTGGTTGCCAGGGGTATCCTTGGTAGAAGGGGGTGGGATGGACGGGGAGTCAGGCAGCTGGCAGATCGCCCAGTCTGCCCGTGGCCACCTCTCCCGCTCTGGGCGTCTCTCAGACCTTGCTGCCCCCTAGGTCGGCCCCTGGTGGAGCAGGAAATGCAGCAGGGTCCTGGGAGATGTTGGCCCAAGAGGGCTCCTGGGGACTCTCGGGACAAGCCTGTCTGATCACAAAGAGACTTCCGTCTTCTCTTTCTTCCCGCCACAACTATGCACTATCCCTGCCCTGTCCTTCTGAGAGGCCTATTGAACAGTAGCTTTACATTTCTTGGGCTTAGGGAGAATCAAGATCTCTTCCTAGACTGGGAAAAGGAAGACTAGGCAGAGAGCCCATCCGTGCGTGCCCTGGCAGGGAGCAGGGGCAAAGCTGCCTATAACTGGCTCTGTTCTAACAGGGGGGCAGGCATGCGTTACTTCCCAGGGTCTGTGCCTGTGCCTATCCAACCATGTCCTTTCAAAACTTCCCGGCAGTGAGCAAGGCTACCCATTTGCCAGGCTGCTGGGTCAGGGAAGCCACGGGAGGCAGGGAGAGCTGACAGAGGCAAGGCACGGGGGCACGGCCTTCTAAATACCCGGGGCTGCTGAAGAAAAGGTTAGCAGAGGGGGCCTGCACTGGGGGTCTTGAAAGGAGATAATGGCAATAGTGCCTGCCTGTGAGAGGAAGACCTGCAAAGGGAGGGAGTGAATTTGGAAGGTGCAGCAGACGGCTGCAGAAGGAGGGGTGGAGAGGGGGTCTCAAGAAAGACAGTGATGGTGGTGTGGGTGTGGAAGTGGGAGGAGGCCCTGGGGAGAGGTGAAGCTGAGAGAAGATGAGATGGAGGGAGAGCACAGACAAGGTAGAGAGGGCCGGCCGGAGGGCAGAACCCAGGGCTCGGTGAGCAAGGCAGCCAATCAAAGAAACAGACCATGCAGGAGGGTCAGCACAGTGCAGGGCGCCTGTGCTCCCGAGAAGGGGCGTGTTCAGCAGCCGCCCGCGCTGCAGACTCACCGCAGAGGAGAGTGCACAAGAAGACTGGAGGTCTTTGGGGACTTTTGAGAGAATTATTTTATGGTGGGGAGTATAAGCCCTGTTGCCCCTCCCTGGGGACACCTGGACCAATCGGCTGATGCGGAGATCCAAAGGTACATCCCTTTGCTTTTACTCCAGAGGATCCTAAAGGGCAACCCCAGCTCCAGAGCTTCCCAAGGGATCAGCTGAGGCTTCTGGGGAAATTGCATCTCAGTTCAAGTGCACCCTCTGCCTAATCCCGTTTCCTCACTTTCTTACAGGCGTTGTTCCCCAGAGCCTCCCAACAGACCTTCTACACGCTCGTTTGTCTCCATGGCCATTTCCACGTGGGGTCTGATTCCCAGAAATCCCACCTGAGATGTAGGGTCCCTGAGAAAGGGAGAGTGAAAGAAAGAGAAGGTGGGATGGCGACTAGACTCACTGTGGTGGCTGCTTTGTAAGGTACACAGATACTGAATCACCATGCTGTACCCCTAAAACATGTAATGTTGTGTGTCGACTATAATTGAAAATAATATTTAAAAGGAGCATAAAGAAAAAAGAAAAGACGGGGTGGATGGTGGTAAAGAAGATGACATGAACAGCCACACGAGCATTAGGGAGAAAAGACCAAACGGCGTGACAGGAGGGAGGCCTGCGCAAGCACAGAGCACAGGCGTTCCCTCTGACCTTCCCGCGAGACCGCTAACGCAGCGGGCCTCTGACGCAGCCCTTGCCCTCTAATGAAGCAGTTCCAAGAGACAGAGATTGTCCGGAACAGAGAGGCGGTGTTAGGAAAAGACAGAATTGGGGCACGAGAGGAGAGTCCTTCACAGTAGAAGTCGACGGCAATGGTCCCTGTCAGAGGAAGAACTGAGGTCTGTCTTTTTATTTTTTATTGTTGCTGTCCAGTTCCGGTTGTCCCACCTTCCCCCGTTGCTCTCCCCTCGGTTTTAAAAGGGCAGTAGAGGAGAGCGGGTGGGGCAGGCCTGGAGAGGGAGGAGGGCGCTGCAGGCAGGGTAGGGAGGAGAAGGAGTGCGTGTCCACTACAGTCAGTGACATTCAAACAGGAGTCAGGAAGGAGGAGGCTGGAGACTCTTCTGGAGGGACCTTTTAGCAACAGGAAAGGGCAAGTGGTAAATGAACTACGGGGCCAGGATGTCCTGCCTCCAGCACTGTCCCCATTAACATTAAACATCTAGAGTAGTGAACTAGGAGAAATATGATATGTAATTTAAAATTTCCCAGCAGCCACATTTAGAATTGTAAAAACAAAAAAGTAACAGGTGAAGTTAATTTTAATGATACATTTTATTTAACACAATATATCTAAAACATTATTTCAACATGAATTAATAGAAAAGTATTATTAATGGGATATTTTACGTTTTCTTCCTACTAAGTCTTCCAACTCTGGTGTGCATTTTATACTCCCAGCATATCTGAGTTCAGACACTAACTTCATTGAAACAGCTGACCTGTATTTAGATTTCATAACATTCGTGGTTGAAAAAGTAGATTTACAAACCTAAGTTGCTGTATATGTACTAATGCTTTCCAATAACCGAAACAAATGATCATTTTTAAAATTTAAGTTTATATTAATTAAAATTAATTGGAATAATACATTTAGTCCTTCAGTTGCACTTACCAGATGGCAAGTCCTCAGTAGCCACACGTGGCTGGTGGCAACCGCATCAGACCATGCAGATCTGGAATATGAATCCCCAGACTTCTGGATTTTGATCTTTGTTTTGTTCTCACTTTCTGTGAAGAAATGGACCCCCAGCCACACACCGAGTGCTGTTCCAACTTATTTCACAAAACACATTTGAAGAAGATGAGGACGAAGGTTGAAGACCCAGCATCTGTGGGAGGGAGATGGGGTTTGGCCTGGGCTGGATGAGCGGTGAAGAAAACGAGGTGTGAGTTGGCAATGTTCCATCCCGATGGTTACTCTGTGTTCACGTAGAGAATGCTGTGGTTTCCTCCCAGGGTGGGTGCTCCGGAGATGGAATGGGTACTGCCCAAGACAGCTCTTGTTGATGCGATCCCCCATGTTAGTCGTCCCCCTTGGGCCCCCAGCGCTGACTGGAGCGCTGACTGCATCGCAGACACTTGGGTGTGGCTGCCAAGTAATCCCTTGTTTGGGGGGTGAAAGGGAGGTTTCAGTGAAAACCCGATTATGAAGCTGCAGTGAAGGAGGAGTGTTTGTCCCCATTTTGGACCCGGTGCTCCCTATCCAGCCCGGGGCACATGTGCTCCAGCTGGGTGCTGGCCGCCTCCGCTTTCAGTCCACACTCGGGCACCGTTTGCCCGCTCACATCTGATAGATCCGTCAGGGGATGCTGGAGTGATGGAAGTTCTAGGGACTCCCTGAGAGGTGTAAAAAGGATAACAACAACACTTAGACTTTCCTCCTTTGCCCTGAAAGGTCCTACGTCTATTACTTGGAGGCACAGGGTAGATCTGGTGGGACCCCCTCCAGGCCAGCGCAGGGCCTGGGAGCCTTGCTTCCCAGCAACAGCATCTAGAGCCATTTCTAGAAATGGAGTCACACAAATGGATGGTCACACGGACACACACACGCTCCCCTGATGAGTATGATCTGGCATTGTTAGCATCCCCAGAATGTATGGCACATTAATTTAATATTCAGGTTGTACCCTAAACCGTTGCAGGTCAGACAATGTAAAATTTGGATTCCTCCATCGCCTGAGTACAAGCCTGTCTTTCGAAACGATGTCCACTCACTGCTTGGGGGGCTGCAAGGAAACGCAGTTCCCTCAATAGCTTCTGCTCCTGCTCCCCGACACTCTGCTGGTTGAGCGGCCAACTTGACATGACCCCGAGAAGAACTCTTACGGACTCTGAGTGTTCCCAAGAAAAACATCTACCTTCTCAGAGGCAGAAACGCCCAGGTAGAAAGCACTCCCCTCCACATGTACATCACACAGCCGTCGGACTCAGCCTATTTTCCCATCTTTAAAGTGGGGAGAAACTCATGAGATTTTTTTTTCTACCACCTTAGATAGTAGAAACTGGCCTTGATTTCTTCATCCACATGAAAAATAGAGCTAGATGAGCTTTGCTCAGCACATTTCCTTCTTCCAGAAGGACTGGGGAATGACCAGCTGTTAAATATTGACCGATTAATATTAGTTTGAATTCAACCTGCATTTAACTATGAATTAGGTGGGAACAATGGAGCTTACTCATTTTTGCAACTATGCCAGGCACTTAATAGGAGGTGGCAAAAAAATGGTTGTAAAATTGAACCTCACAGTCTCAGGTATAATTCCCATGAAAGAGATGTTATAGCAGAAGTAGGAGTTTTTCAGCTGTGAGACATACATCAGTGACACCAAGAACATTAGTTGCACTAATTAGTGCCTGAAATAATTATTGATCTTCATTAACAGTGTCAAAAGCATTGCTCAGATGTACAATTGCTTGTCATGCTCTCTTAGCATTCTACATAAAGGACTTTACAGCCTGGTGCTTTTCCAGGAGAGTATTATTTAAAGCAAAACATAGAAAACACATTTTTAGGGTACAGAAAACGTAAGCACAGACAACTGAGCAAATATATAAATAGCATGCACAATGACACAAGTGTTTCCAGCTGGAATTTTTGGGTATGCGTATCACTCACTGCTAATCTCTCCCCTCTCCTCTAAGAAGTTCTTGAGAGCCTGCGTCTACAACTGGGCATAGGCTCCCCCACGGTCCAAGGTCACATGCCGGGGAGGAAGAGAAGCTTCTGAATAAACATAGTGAATTTTCTGGAGCATCTAAGTTATTTAAGATTTATATTCTGGGAATGAGGTTTTTAATATTTTTAAAACTGTAACATCTATATATTTCATTGTAGAAGACTTTATCACGATAAAATGTTAAAGAAGAAAGTAAAATCTCCTGAAATCTTAGCTATCAGATATAATTGTTTTATTATTTTGATGAATACTCTTTTAGTCCTCTGTGGGTATATGTGTGTGTGTGTGTGCATCTACAACCTGATTTATTTCACTTTAGAATATATTTTATTCATCTTTTTATGTCAATAAATTTAAGAACATATTAATTTTTGATGTAATATATGGATGTACTACAATTCATTTAACCAACTCCCTATACTGATGGATATTTGTTTTCAATTTAAAAAATATTTTGCAATGTGGTCATGAAACATTTTTTCACATATATCTTTGCCTACTTACTCAACTATTTGTTCATGAAAAATTTCTAGAAATGGAATCATGGAAAATATCATATATATTTTTATATATAAATACCATATATCTAGTATATATAAAACATAACACACAATAAAAAGTTGGAAGACTATATTTCAAACTTAATATAGTCATTACCTCTCGAGAGAGGACTGAGATTGGGGATGTAATCAAAGAGGAATTTCACCAAATCTATAATGTTTTAGTTTTCACAAGGAGTAAATATCTGTGTAACTTATAATTAGTTAAAATTAAAAGGTAAAACAAGCAAAAAAGGAGAAGATAAATTTCTTAGCTAACAATCACACGTCATTGGAAATAAAACTTTTTTTGCTTAAAAATAACTAAAGGTAAATACTGAAAGACTAGAAATAGGATAGTATATGAATTGTGAACTGCAAAAAGAAAAAAAACATGTAAATGCTTGATTAATCTAATAAAAGTAAGGAATTGAAAAAAGGGGAAAAACAGAAAGTACAGTAAATAAGAAGTACAAATATGTGGACAAAATACGGCCAACTATATCAATGCTCACACTTACTGTTACTTAGTAAATTCCTCATTAAATATACGAATGCTTACATCAGCTAACAAAATAAAACTGTTATGTGTTGTTTAAAAGGAACACATAAAAATACATGACACAGAAAGATGCAAATAAAGGAATGGAAAAGAGGCATTAACCAAGGAAATACACCAAGAAATAGGTGTGATGATATTAAAATAAGACATAATGGATTTCAAAGCCCAAAGAATTAATGGTCCAAGAAAGGTTTTTTGTTTTGTTCTTGTCCACTGCTGCATCTTTGTGCGCAGTTCCAAAATGTATAGAGGAAAATGACTGCTCAAGTAGACAAAAAATAGCCAAGGATCTAAGCTGCACTAATGCAGTAGCCACTAGCCACAGCATAGCCAATAGTCACTAGGCTACTGAACACTTAAAATATTGATTGCATGTTGAAAGGATCATATTTTAAATTTACAAAGTTAAATAAAACATATTAAAATTAATCTCACCAGTTTCTTTTTACTTATTTTAACATGGCCATTGGAAATTTAAAATAATGCACATGGCTCACATTGTATTTCTATTGGACAGCACTGAAGGGGATTTGAATAATACAATAAGTAAAAACTAACACATATAAAGGGAGATTTTTTAAAATTTTTAAGTCATGTTTATTCTATTACAGTTGTCTCCATTTTTCCCACGTTGCCCTCCTCCACCCATTCCACCCCCACCCCCCACTCCCACAGTGAATTCCCACTCTGTTGTCCATGTCCATGGGTCATTCATACATTTTCTTTGTCTAGTCCCTTCCCCTTCTTTCCACCACTATCCTCTTTCCCCATCCCCTCTGGTCACATTCAGTCTGCTCCATGTTTCCATGCTTGTGGTTTATTTTGCTCGTTAGTTTATTTTGTTGAATAGATTCCACTTATAGGTGAGATCATATGGTATTTGTCTTTCACCAACTGGCTTATTTCACTTAGCATAATATTTTCCATTTCCATCCATGTTGTTGCAAAGGGTAGGAGTTCCATCTTTCTTTCTTTCTTTGTCCCTTGGAACAAAGGGCAACGGGGCCTTCCCCACTAGAGGGATGTGCCATGGCCTTCTCCAGTGAGAGGGAAGTGCCCCCATCAGTTCTCCCGGCAAACAGAGAAGCATTTACGATGTTTTGTGTTTATCCTCCTCATCTGTGACAACCCCAGGACGGGCTCTGTGGGATTCAGAGCCCTGCTCCCACTTCAGCTGGCCCCAGCTGGTTTTCCTCAGATTCAGGGAGCGCTGTGCTCTCTGCGGTGCTCCCCAACAGCAGCGCGCCCCTTTAGCTGCCACACAGTGCAACAGGGTCAAAAGGAAATGCCATTTTTAGATTTTTGAGAAAATTCCAAAATGTTTTCCACGATGGTTGCACCATAGTCTGCATTCTGACTAACAGTGTCCTAGGGTTCTCTTTTCTCCACATTCTTGCCAGCATCTGTTGTTTGATTTGTTCATGATGGCCATTCTGACCAGTGTGCAGTGGTATCTCACTGTGGTTTTAATTTGCATTTTTCTGGTGGCTGGTGATGCTGAGTATCCTTTCATATGCCTCTGGGCCCTGTGTATGTCCTCCTTGGAGAAGTGTATGTTCGGGTCCTTTGCCTACTTTTTAATTGGATTGTTTGTATTCCTGGAGTGGAGTCATGTAAATTCTTTACGTATTTTGGAGATCAAACCCTTGTCTGAGGTATCATTGGCAAATATATTTTCCCATATGTTTGGTTCCCTTTTCTTTTTGATGATGTTTTCTTTAACCATTCAGACTTCTTATTTTGATGAAGTCCCATTTGGTTATTCTATCCTTATGTCCCTTGCTCTAGGGGACATATTGGTGAAAATATTGCTGCATGGAATCTTTGAGAGTTTCCTGCCTATGTTCTCCTCTAGGACTTTGATGGTGTCACAACTTATATTTAAGTCTTTTATCCTTCTTCAGTTTATTTTTGTGTATGGTGTAAGTTGGTGGTCAAATTTCACTTTTTTGCATGTAGCTGTTCAGCTCTCCCAACACCATTTGTTGAAGAGGCTATTTTTACTCCATTTTATGCTTCTGCACCCTTTGTCAAATATTAATCAACCCTAGAGACATGGGTTTATTTCTTGGCTCTCTGTTCTGTTCCATTGATCTATGTGTCTGTTCTTATGCCAGTACCAGACTGTTTTGATTGCAGTGGCCTTGTAATATAGTTTGATGTCAGGTCCAACTACTTTGTTCTTCTTTCCCAAAATTGTTGTGGCTATTCAGGGTTGTTTATGGTTCCATATACATTTTTGAAATGTTTGTTCTAGATCTGTGAAAATACGTCATTGGTATTTTAATAGGGGTTGGGTTAAATCTATAAATTGCTTTGGGTAGTATCAACATTTTGATGATGTTAATTCTTCCAGTCCATGAACACAGATATACGCTTCTATTTATTTGTTTTCCTTAATTTCTTTTTTCAGGGTTGTGTAGTTTTCTGAGTACAGGACTTTTACTTCCTTGGTTAAGTTTATTCCTAGGTACTTTATTTTTCTTGTTGCTATAGCAAATGGCTTTCTTTCCTGATTTCTGATTCTGATAGTCATTGTTGGTATACAAAAAATGCCTTCGATTTCTGAATATTGACTTTGTATCCTGCTGTTTTGCCAAACTCACTTATTAGGCCAGGTAGTTTTTTTGTGGAGTCCATAGGGTTTTCTATGTACACTATCACTTCATCTGCAAACAATGACAGTTTTACTTCTTCCTTTCCAATTTGGATGCCTTTTATTTCTTTTTCTTGTTGGATCGCTGTGGCAAGGACTTCTAATACTATGTTGAATAGAAAAGGTGAAAGCAAACAACCTTTTTTTGTTCCCGATCTTAGTGGGCAAGTTTTTAGTTTTTGACCATTGATTATGATGTTGGCTGTAGGTTTTTCATATATGGCCTTTATTATGTTGAGGTATGCCCCTTTTACTTTCACTTTGCTGAGTGTTTTTATCATGAATGGGTGCTGTACCTTATCAACTGCTTTTTCCACATCTATTGATATGAGCATGTGATTTTTGACTTTCCTTTTGTTTTTGTGATGTATTATGTTTATTGCTTTGTGAATATTAAACTATCCTTGCATCCCCGGGATGAATTTCACTGTATCATGGTGGATGATCTTTTTATTTGGGATTAAGAAGTTGCTGGCCTCATCAAAAGAGTTTGGGAGTCTTCCCTCTTGGGTTTTTTGGAATAGTCTGAGAAGGGCAGGGGTTAACTCTTAAATGTTTTGAAAAATTCTCCTGTGCAACCATCTGATCCAAGGCTTTTGTGCACCAGGAGATTTTTGATTAGTGCTGCCATTGTCCCAGCTGTTATCAGCCTGTTCAGGCTTTCTGCTGTTTCTTCATTCAATGTTGGAAGGTTACATTTTTCTAGAAATTTTTCCACTTTACCCGGGTTTTCAAATATCTTGGCATATAATTGTTCATAGTAATTTCTTACATTCCTTTTTATTTCTATGGTGTCAGTTGTTATTTCTCCTTATTCATTTCTGATATTATTTATTTGGGTCCTCTTCCTTTTTTTCTTGATGAGTCTGCTTAAAGGCTTGTCGATTTTCTTTATCTTTTCAAAGAACCAGCTCCTGGATTTATTGATCCATTGAATTGTTCTTTTAGTCTCTATGTCATTCAGTTCTGCTGTGAACTTGATGATTTCCTTCCTTCTACTCGCTCTGGGCTTTGTTTGTTTATGTTTCTCCCATTCTTGAAGCTGGAGGGTTAGGTCATTTATTTGAAATATTTCTCTTTTTTAGATAGGCCTGTATTGATATGAACTTCCTTCTCAGGACTGCCTTTGCTGTGTCCCATAGGTTTTGGACTGTTGTGCATTCATTTTCATTTGTTTCCAGAAACTTTTGGATTTCTTCTTTGATCTCATTATTGACCCATTCATTGTTTAATAGCATGCTATTCAGTCTCCATGAGTTTGAATGTTCTTGAGTTTTTTTCCTTGAGAGTGGTTTCTAGTTTCAAGCCGTTGTGGTCTGAGAAAATGCTTGTAATTATTTCAATTTTCTTGAATTTGTTAAGGCTTGTTTTGTGTCCTATCATGTGGTCTATGTTTGAAACTGTTCCATGTGCATTTGAAAAGGACGTGTATTTTGCTTCTTTGGGATGAAAGATTATACACACATATACACACATATCAGTTGAGTTCATTTAATCTAATGCATCTTTCAGTTCCACAATATTCTTGTTGATATTTGCTCGGAAGATCTATCCATTGTTGACAGTGAGGTGTTAAAATCCCTTACTAGCAGTGTGTTGCTGTCTATATCTTTCTTGAAGTCCTCCAAGATTTTCCATATATATTTGGGTGCTCCTAAGTTGCGTGCATATAGGCTTACAATGTTTGTGTCTTCTTGATGGATTCTTCCTTTGAGTATTATGAAGTGTCCTTCTATGCCTCCTATTATCGCCTTTGTTTTGAAATCTATTTTTTCTTATGTAAGTATTGCTACCTGGGCTCTTTTACCTGTCTATGTGCTTTGAATATTTTTTTCCATCACTTTACTTTCAGTCTGTGTAAGTCCTTTGTTCTGAGGTGGGTCTCTAGTAGGCCCAGAATGAGCTTTTCAAAGCTTTCATGAGAGCATGGCACTCATGTGCTTAAAACCCTCTTGTGCTCTCTCCCATAGCACCAGGAACAAAAACGAATCCCTCCCACTGGCCTGCAGGGTCCTGTAGGATGTGCCCGGGGCCTGCCTCTCTTACCTTCTCACTTCTCTCTCGCCCTTGCTCAGTGGCCTCAGGCCCAAATGACCTCCTTTCTCTTCCTCGTGTAGCCAAGCCTGTTCCCTCTCGGGGGCTCGCACCATCGCGTCGTCTGCCCGGATGCTCTTCCTCCCAATCCTTGTCCTGCTGTTCTCTTTCGTTTTTCAGTTCCCAGGTTACATGTCACCTCCAGGAGAACTCGTCCCTGACCCCAATTCTAAAGTACACCCCTGGTCACCCTCCGTAACATCTTTCTGTTTATCTTTCCTCAGAATTCATCGCTATCTGATATCTGACATTTTCTTGTTTCTCTCCACGTAGTTACTCATCCTCTGTCTGCCCCACTAGAATATAAGCAGCATGAGAACTGGGTCATTATCTTTGTTGTTCTTTGCTGCATTTCCAGTGCTCAGAACAGTGCCAGGCCTGTACTAAGTTCTCCAGAAAGACTTGTAGAGGAACAGATGAAAATCCACAGGGCAGAGTTGGTAGCTGTGGCTTCCCAGCTTGGCCTGCAGTAGACCTGGAGCATCCCTCTGAGAGCATGGAAAATGGTGAGTGTCTGTTATGCTGGAAAAAGCAAGGGACCTTGAAGTTAAGTGGCCTGGCTCCTAGGCCCTTTGCTTGTTGTTACCACTAGCTTCTTTCCCAGGGCCTCTGTTTCCTCATCTGCCCTTGAGGAAATTGGATGGGGTGGTCTCTGAGGTCACATCTGGTGGGTTGACTCCAGAGCTCCACCCTTCAAGCATGTGGAGGCTGGCTGCCCAGAGGAGGAGCAGAGGTCTTGGGGCAGTGGCAGCTGCAACGCCTCCGCTCTCCATGGGCTCCTGATATTGGAGGAGATGCCTGACTTTTCTTTGGCCTAAAACTGAGAGTTAAACAGCAAGCAATATTTCTGGAAGAAGTGAATTGTAATGGGAAGGGCACTTGCACCAGATAGACCTGGGTGTGTGCCTCAGCTCCTTGCTTACCAGCTGAATGACCTTTCACGTTTTCCTAATAACTCTGAGCTGTAGTTTTGGCGAACAAGGATGCCTATACCCTGCTTGCAGATTTGCAGCAAGATTTATATGAATTAGTATATGAGAAACTGCAGAGAGGTCAGCTCCCTTCCCATTCCCTTAGAAAGCGTGAGCATGTCCACAGGAATGGCCCAGTGCCTGGGTTGCCAGTGCCAGCCTGCAGGTTGTTCCCACTGAAGCCAGCAGGGCTGCAGGCCGTGACAGCCAGCGTGAAAATGGGAGATGAAGGAAAACCAAAACCAAAACCAAAAACAAAACTCTTTTGTGAGAATTGCAAAGTGGCTTGTTGATTTATTTTGCGCCAGAAACTTCTGGTGTGTAAGCCTCCAGAGACGGCTGTGAAGAAATGGGAAGGAGAGAAATGTGTTTATCGCTTTTTCCTGGGCAAGCCTCATTTGCATTCCTCGAGAATGTTGATTGTAGTGTTCTCAGAAATAAAGTTGTTCGGTACGCTGGCTTATGCCAACACAAACCACTTGTACTTTTGCTTGGGTGTGGAGGTAAAGAGTGGCTACCAGTGAGCCTCTACTACACACCAGAGACCGGGCTAGTTCTTTCACATACTGTGGCAGCCCCGGTAGGTACGTGCTCACCCCGTCAGCTTCTATCTCCCCTGCCCTCCTCTTCTACAGAGCCTGTGAGTCCAAAACTCATCTTCCCCCACTGCACAGAGGGCCATGTAACAAAGTTTTGGCCAATACTATGTAAATGGAAATTTCTTAGAGAGAAAAGAAACACTTCGTCTTCTTCCCACTCCTCCTTTGTTCCTGCCTGTAATACGGATGTGATGCTCAAGGTGCAGCAGCCTTCTTGCAACTACGAGGCTGACAGCCAGCAGGCTAACAGTCTAGTCCCTGATAACATATTATCTTTCATTAGCAACACAATCAACATTGTAAAACACCGCTACTTAGGCACCATTAGACAAGATGTAATAGTGCTAAACGACAGCCTGCTTGTAAATCACATCGAGATTCCCAAGACATTAAAATGTGGAGGAAAAACAAAGACAGAAACAACATGGGTCTTAGAATCAATGGGAACAGAACAGGTTTTTGAAACCTGGAATATCTACCTCTAGACTTAAGTAAAAACAATAAACTCCTTTTAGGCGTGGTTGTTGGGCTCTTTGTTACTTACAGCAAAACCTGTTTCTCACATTGACTCCTCACAATCACCTTCTGAGAAGGGTATTAATATCTCTAGTTTACTAATGAGGAAGCGGAGGCATAGAGGGAGACAGACTGTGGAGCATAGAATCACTCACATTGGAAATGAGAGCTGAGCCCACTTAGGGGTCTCCAAGTCTGCTCTACCTGACCTGCTCCGTTCGCTGCTCTCCCTGCCCCACACATGGCCTTCGGGGCACAGCTACGAGGGGTGGCCACAGCTCTGCAGCTGCCCCTGCCCCTGCTCCTGAGGACACTGCTCTGTAGCTCTCCAGGGCACGGAGCTTGATCCTGGGAGCTGGGAGCCAGGACCACAGAGTTGAGCAATCACTCTGGCACCAGGTTCCTTAGTCCTTTGGGCAGTTGCTTTCCTCCCTCAACCCCTGCTGAATAAAGGCCTAGGACGTGAGAAGGCTTGACTATCTCTGGAGCATTTGCATCTTCACACT
Source organism: Pteronotus mesoamericanus (assembly GCF_021234165.1). Lineage (NCBI taxonomy): Eukaryota > Metazoa > Chordata > Mammalia > Chiroptera > Mormoopidae > Pteronotus > Pteronotus mesoamericanus. Next base: position 20,647 of record NW_026555172.1, read on the forward strand.
GTCCCTGGCTTGCTGCTGATTTCCTATTAGCCTACAGGCTTCTAGTGTGCAGGTCCCAGGAGGCCACATGTGAAAGAGGTTGGCAGAAGAAAATTCCCCGGTCAAGAGCCCCGTGCAAGTCGGTCAGCCCCCTTTCCTCGGCCCTGTGAACCTGGCTGTTAAGGACAACCTCCTGGAGACCAACGGACGGGGACCGACCGGGCGGGGCTGGGCCCCCTGGCCCCGAGTCCCAGGCTCGGGCAGTGTCTGCGGCTCAAGGCCACGCTCTCTCTGAACCCTGAGTTTTGTTTCCTAAAGCAGGAGAAGAAATTGTTGAAAGACTGTTCCTGTTACGTAAGAGAGAACGAGCTTTTCCAGATCTCTGCTATCTGATTGATAAAAGTTGAGAACATAGGGGCAAATTAAATGGGGGGTCAGTTGAACTAATACATTAGAACTCATTTTCTAGCGTGTTGCTTATGGAATCGCTGGGAATGCGCAAGAAGCGCGGTAAGAAGAGGAGTGAGGCGTGGGCACGCTGCTTCTTGTGTGGCCAGGCTAGCGCTTCTCTCAGGGATGGAGGGTGGGGGCGAGGGTGGGGTGGGGGCTCCATGCCATCTCCTCTGGCTTCCAGCAGAGGCAGGAGTGGAGAAGTGGGAAAATCCTATGGGGTTTTTCTTCTCCAACATAAGGGGAAAACCCTCAAATGATCCTTTTCTGAGAAAACCCTTTGAGAGCCGCCCTCGCACCCCCACCCCAAGATCCACACGGTCCAGTCTGCTGGCTGGAGAGATGGCCTTTAAAACCCTTGTTTATGCACAAGCAGGCCTTCAGTCCAACTCCAGCCGGCCTGGCATCCCAACCACGAAGTTCCCGTAAGAGATGTTATTAAGGGCCTGTGTACCTCACAGGAAGCCTTAGATTGCAAACATATGTCCAAACTGCTGACTTTATGTAAGTGGATCGAACCCCTGAGTCTGTGCTGGAGGGGCCAGTGTTTGCATCAGGGAGTGGAGAGTACTTGCTACTTGAATGTGCGCCACGCTGAGTGGGGCTTCTGGCTTCCGGGTGGATTCAGGCTAAGGGAGGTTTCTTCTGTAAATCAGCCTACATGGTATTTCTTTTCCTGTCTTCTTTCTGCAAGTGAAGCAGCAGCGCTCATTTATCCTGCCCCCACGTGGGGCTCATTGGCTTTTTCCTCTCGTTCATCTTCCGGGCCTCTCTGTTTCCCATGTCCACCACACTTGCTATGGACTTCCTGGGTCCACAGATCTGTTGACTGCACGCTGGTGCAATTTTTAAAGATTAAACTTTTATTTTGAGCTAATTGTAAATTCACACACATGCAGTTGTAAAATATCATGCAGCGAGATTTCGTGTGTCCTTTTCCCAGCTTCCCCCAATGGTAACATCTTATAAAACTATAGTTCAATAGTTTTAACTATCATAACCAGGATATTGACATTGACACATTCAAGATATAAGACATTTCCATCATAAGAACCTCTTGTTTCCTTTTTATAGCCACACCCACACATCTCCCTCCTATCACTCTCCTCCTTTACCCATGGCCACCTCTAATCTCTTCTTAATTTCTATAATTTTGTTATTTCAAGAAAGCTATACAAATGAAATCATATAGTATGTAACCTTCTAGGGTTGGATTTTTCAATTTTACTCAGCATAATTCTCTGGAGATTCATCCAAGTCGTTGCATGTTATCAGTAGCTCGTTTTACTGATGAGTAGTGTTCTATGGCAGCAGTTTCCAATCTTTTTGGCACCAGAGACCAATTTCACTGAAGACAATTTTTCCATGGACCAGAGCAGGTGGTGACTTTATAGCTTGCCACCAGATACAGCTTAATTGTCACTTGTCACTCACTGATAGGGTTTTGATAGGAGTCTACAAGCAACTGATTTTTTATGATCTCTGTGCAGTCACACCTCTCTGCTAATGATGATCTGTATTTGCAGCCGCTCCCCGGCGCTAGCATCACCGCCTCAGCTCTACCTCAATCATCAGGCATTAGAGTCCCATAAGGAGAGGGCAACCTAGGTTGCCCACATGTGCTGTTCCCAGTAGGGCTTGTACTCCTACTAATCTAATGCCCCCGCTGATCTCACAGGAGGCAGAGCTCAGGTGGTAATGCAAGCAATGGGGAGCAGCTGTAAATACAGATGAAGCTTCGCTCACTGCCTACCGCTCACCTCCTGCTGTGTGGTCTGGTTCCTGTCCCGGTACCAGTCTGCGACCCAGGAGTTGGGGACCCCTGTTCTATGGTATGGAGGTACCACAGTTTGTTTACCCATTCACTCATTGAAGGACACATAGGTTGCTTCCAGTTTTTGGCTATTGTGAATAAAGCTGCTATGAACAGTGGTGTGCAAGTTTTTGAGTGAATGTAAATTTTCATTTCTCTGGGACAAGTGCTATTCCTCTGGGTTGTATGGTAGTTGCATATTTAGTTTTTTTAAAAAAATTGCCAAACTATTTTCCAGAGTGATTGTACCATTTTTGCATGACCATTGGCAATATATAAGATCATTTCTCTATATCCTCACCTACATTTGATGTTGCCACTACTTATTGGTAATAGTTATTATTTTCATCCTGCAAAACTGAAACTCTTTACCTTTTAAACAACAACTCCTCATTCTGTCTTCCCCCTAGGCTCTGGCAACCACATCATACTTTCTGTCTTTATGATTTGTGACTACTCTAAGTACCTCATATAAGTAGAATCCTGTAGTGTTTGCTCTTTGGTGCCTGGCTTATTTCACTTAGCACAATATCCTCAAGGTTCATCCATGTTGCAGCATATTGAAGAATTTCCTTCCTCTTCAAAGGCAGAATAACATTCCATTGTATGTATATGCCTTATTTTGCTTATCCTTCTTCTGGTTGGTGGAATCTTGGGTTGTTTCCACATTTTAGCTGTTGTGAATAATGAATGGATGTACAAATATCTCTTAGAAAACTTGCTTTCAGTTCTTTTGAGTATATATCCAGAAGCAGAATTGCTGGGTCATATGGTCATTTTATTTTTAATTTTTTGAGGAAATTCCATACTGTTTTTCACAGGGGTGGTAATATTTTACATTCCCACCAACAGTGCACAAGGATTCTAGTTTCTCCACATCCTCACCAACACTTGTTTTCTGTGTTTTGATAGTAGCCCTTCTGATGGGTGTGGGGTGATATCTCATTGTAGTTTTGATTTGCATTTCCTTACTGATTGTGATGGTGAGCATTTGTTCATGCGCTTATTGGCAATTTGTATATCTTCTTTGGATAAATGTCTATTCGAATTCTTTGCCCATTTTTGTATGGAGTTGTATGGTTTTTTTTTGTTAAGTTTGATGAGTTCTCTATCTATTTTGGATATTAGTCCCTTATCAGAAATACGATTTACAAACACTTTCTCCATTCTGTGCATTGCTTTTTTACTCTGAGGATAGTATCTTTTGATGTTCAAAAATTTTTACGTTTTCATGAAGTCTAATTTGTCTATTTTCACATTTTTGTTACCTGTTCACTTTGGTGTCATATCCAAGACATCATTACCATGTCCCGATGTTGTGAAGGTTTTGTCTTGTGTTTTTTTCTAAGAATTTTATTGTTTTAGGTCTTCCATTTTGAGTTACTTTTCGTATTGGTACTAGGTAAGGGTCCAACTTCATTCTTTTGTTTCCTTTGCTTGTCCTAATGCACTGAGTAGGATGCCCCCTGCTGTGGCGAGAACACCCTCGCCTGGTTCCCTATCTCAGGGAGAAAGGGTTTAGTCTCTCACCACTAAGCATTATGTTAGCTGTAGATATCTGTGCAGATGATTTTCATCAGATTGAGGAAGGGTCCCTCTATTACTCCTGAGAATTCCTTTTCTTAAAAAAAAAAATCATGAATAGTGTTGAATTTTGTCAAATGCTTTTCTGCATCAATTGACATGATTACGTGATTTCTTTAAAGTTTTTTAGGCCAAACAATGTATAATTCGGGATGCTTTGTGCTGCAAGTAACATATTAAACCAGATTACAATTAGATTAAGTTAAAAAAAAATCTATTTTTTCTCGTGTTCATTAAAATGAACAGGACCTGTGAAAGTTGGCACTTCCAAGCTTGGCTAATTCAGCAAGTCAGAAATGCCAGGACTCTGTGTGTCCTCTGCTCTTCCCTTGGCTTCCCCCTCATGGGTGCAAGGTGGCTGCTGAGGCTCCAGTGTCACAGGTAGGCAGGGAGGAGGGGGTATGCTCCTCTTTTTATTGTGAGGCAAACCTCAGAAAATGGTAGGCATTTGTATCTTTTGGCCAAGGTATTTAACCCTAAAACAATTTGGCAGAAGAACTAGAAAGGGAAATGGAATTCCTATGAGTAGTTTAATCCTGTATTTCCTGGTAGGGGTACTTTGGGCATTTTGGTTGACAATTTGTTGTGTGGGCACTGTCCTGCTCACTGCAGGACACTTAGCATGTCTGGCCCTCACTTTCCGAGTGCCAGTGGAACCCTTGAGTGAGAACTTCTTTCAGACTCCTCTGGGGCGCAATACCACCTCCCACTGAGAGCCATTAGATCAATGTGATTCACTCCCAGAGGCTGGGCCCATTTTTACCTTATATGAATAACATAGCAAAGGAAAAGGAGGAAGTGGCTGTTGAGTAGTCAAGAGTGTCAGCCATGGAGGGGAAGAAGCATTTTCAAGGGGAAACAGAAACATACTGGATCCAAAATCTCAAAGCCTCCAAATCCAGTGGGACTTACTCTTTCTGCCGTCAGGTACATCCAAGGAAGCGGCATGGCCCAGCCTTCTGACCAACTGTGGCCATATGCTGAAAGACTGCAGTGGGACAGGGAGCTCGTTCTTACCATGCTTATTGCTTTTCCCCTCTGGGGTCTTGTTCTAATAGAAAGGAATCTTAACCTGGAAGGACCGCGGAGATCATGAACATTATTGTATAGATGAAGACACTGAAGCCCACAATGGTTAAGTGATTTGCTCAAGGTCAGTCAGAGGGTGAACAAACCAGGACTGGTTAGCTGAACAACTATATAGGAAGTTCCCAAATGATCAGTTTTTCTTTTATTTCCCATCTCTCAATGACTTCTTATATCTATTGGGTGCTTACTATGAGACAGCATGCCAATTGATCTATATGATTTTTTATTTTAAACTTTATAATGACCTTATGAGATATATTATTGTCCCCATGTACCGATTAGGAAACTGAGGCTTAGGAAGACTCAGGAAGTTGCCCAAGGCCTGATCCCGGAATTGGCATGATTAGCTGCTACACCATTCCACTTCCCCCGTAAAATAAATCTTTGTTACACTTTGCTGTCATTTATTCTGGGTGGATTAGCAAGATATAATCCAAGGCCAGGTAATTCCTTTCAGATTGTTCCCACAGTTTTGGTGTCTCCCTGTCATTGGAGGAAATGTAGAGGGAAGGTGAATAAATTCACTTCAGTTCTGTATGACCGAAAAGGAGTGAGGGAGAAGACCGTGATTCAGCCATATTATTTTGCTTTTTCTAAGAAGAAAAGCCCTTTTAAAACAACAGTTTAACTATTAGACTATGTCTTAATTGTAATCTAGGGTTTACAGTTCTTAAGAAAACATATGACTAGGACAAAATTAAAATATGGCAGGGAGTATAAGTTGTCTCACTCAAGTACTGTTTTCAGTGACTCCTTATCTAAGCTTTGGCTTTCTTTACTCTTGCATTTTCAAAGTGATTCTAGGTGTCCTAAAGCTATTTTGCCACTGTAAGGCTTCCAGGAACCAAAAGTAGCCACCGATAGAAACACTTTAAGGAGGCAATTTCCTGGTCATTTCTACTTTGCCTGGGTTGAGATTATTTATGACTGCCTTCTCCATTCTTTTGTCTGCATGTCCATCCATACGTCCACCATCCACTTAGCTATTCTTTCAGTCAACAGTGATTCATTAAATGTGCACTTACTATGACCCTACTATGTTTTATATGCTATACAATGTTCATAAAGACTTTTACTTAAGAGCTAGTTTTAGTTGCAGACTAATTTTATTCTGTTTTTCAGCTGTTATTTTTCTGGGTCAAAACAGGACAATTTATAGAAAAGACCTTGCAACCAATCAGTGGGACCCTCAGGAAGGGCAATGCCTTCCTGCCTTTGTATCTCCAGGCTGGACAGTGGCTGCAACATGGCGCATGCTCAGTGATGCTCATGGAGCTAATTGTGTTGTTCCCATTCCAGGAAGTGCTATAGTGTTCTCATGAGTCAGAACAGGTTTACATAGGTGATCACATTGTAACATTGTATTCTTTTTATTTCTTTCTCCCAGTGGGTCAGGTTTTATTAAAAAGGAAAATTATTCCTTACATTTTTATATTCTACTAAGATGATTCTATCCCACATGAGCTTTTCCTGGTTCTTTAATATCCAGTTAAAATATCAATAAACTAGTGGTTTTTTCCCACCTGCTAAAATCTTCATGTAGAATTAGTCTTTCTTTCTCATAGTTCTTGTATCATCCTCTCATTCTTTTGTCTGTCCATCCATCCATCCATCCATCCATCCATCCACTCAACCATTTTTCATTCAACAATGATTTAGTAAATGCCCCCTTGCTATCTATGATGTTTTACATGCCTCACAATGTTCCTGTGGTTTGTTTAGTTTCTTCATCATGTGTTTTTTTTCCTTTGGCAGATTATGAGCCCTTGAGGTAGGACAAGAAAGGGGCTTACTACTCTGTACCAAGTGCCTGACACAGAGAAAGGTATTCAATCATTGTTTGTAGAACTGTATTATCCATCCAATAGTGGCTTCTCTTCAAGTTTATTTAAACAGGCATTCCTTTTCTTTTCTTAAGTTTCACAGGACAAATAAAAAGCAGAGAGGGACAATAATTTCAAAAGAGTCTGAAACCTTCAAAAAGAGAAAAACCAGTTCAGAGTTTATATGCATTGAATTATCAGAGAGGGTCGCCATCATGACCGCAGCAACAAGGATGGATTTATCCCAGTTTATCTACAGGAATTTGGCTGCTTCATCGTATGTATAATCTTTATCATCCTTTCAGCATCTCTTTTCTTCTTGGTATTCCATATATGGATCGAACGTCCCTCCTGCTTTATAGAAGGGAAAACTGAATGCTAAAATTAAAATGGCCTACTGGCTTAAGCCATCTAGCCATGGCAAGTCAGGAACTGAGATACAGGAATAAAATAGGCATCTTTAGATGTTTATAGTTTCAATCAAATCAAGATCTTATCATCAGCGGCATATCGTATTTGCTATGTATTGAGCTCTTAATAAGTGCCAAGAACTTTATATGCAGTATTCTTTCCCACAAATCTTTACTTTTAAAAAATTTCAAACTTACAAAAAGTTGTAAAAACATACAAAAAAAATCAAGTTCCACTAGTTGTTTTACTCCTTACACCTGGTTTCTTAGAACTTGTTTCACAGTTTTGCTTTATCCCCCTTCCCCTACACTTTGAACCATTTGAGTTAGATGCAGATATTGTGACTCTTCACTCCTGAACATTGCAGCATGTAGCCCCTCAGAACAAGAGGCTTCTTCTACATAACTGGAACACAATGATCACCCTGAGGACATTCAACATAAAAGTGATTCTGTTATCTGATACATAGTCATTATTCAAATTTCCCCAATTTCCCTAATAATAACTCTTTCTTCCTTTCTTCTTTCTTTCATCTCAGGATCTCATCAAGGATTGCTTGTTGTATTTACTTTTGGTACTTTGTTAGCCTCCTTTAGTCTAGAATAGTTTTTTAGCCTTTCTTTACCCTTAATGCCATTGATCATTGTGAGGAGTCCAAGTGGTTATTGTGTAAAATGGCTCCCAATTTCGGATTTGTTTGATGTTTCCTCATGGAAAGATTTGGGGTAAACAGTGGCCAGAATAATTACCTAAGCTCTGTGCTTCTCAGTTTATCACATCACCAGACATGAAATACTGTTTGTCCTGTCAGCTGTGATGTTACAATCACTTGGTTAAGGCAGTGTTGCCCTGAGTTCTGCACTGCAGAGACACCATTTTCCTTGGTAATTACTAAGTAATCTTGTAGGGTGAAAAGATGAGTTTGTGTGAATATTCCCGCACCAGCCTTTCATGCAGCAATTTTAGATTTTGATGATAATTGTACATCATCATTTTAAACTCGCATAATAACCCTCTGAGGGAGATACTATTGCCCTTATTTTTACAATGAGGGAATTGAATTCTTTTTTTAAGAAAAAGATTTTACTTATTTTACTTTCTAGAGAAAGGAGAAGGAAGTGAGGAGAGAAACATCAATGTGCAAGAGTTACATCGATTTGTTGCCTTTCGCACGCCCCCAGCTGGGGGCCTGGCCCACAACCTAGGCATGTGCCTGGACCAGGACCAGCAACCTTCCTGTTCTCAGGCTGGTGCTCCATCCACTGAGCCGCACCAGCCAAGGGCAGGGGAACTGAATTCTTAAAGAGATAAAGAAACGTGCTCAAGGCCGCACGACTAGTAAGAGAGCTGGGCTTTGAACCCTGGTCCACTCTCTGTAAACGCCCCTGCTGTTATGACCTGCTACACAACACCATGTGAAGGTACATCACATCTCTTTTGCTCCAGGTAAGACAAGAAAAAGTGATATTTAAAATCATATAAGACACCAAGTTTTTTCAACTCTTTAGTCTTTTTCCTTTTTACTCCTTAAGCACTTTTTTGTTGTTGAAGCCTGGTGCCTCACAATTCACCTTATTACCTAAAATATGGTGAATAAATTATACTTCTGCCCAATGGTCCCTAGGCTATAGATTTCTACTTTGATTCGATCCCAGGGTGCTGGGGACCCTGACACTTGCCAGCCGCCCCCCAACCCTCGCCCCTCGTGACCAATGCAATTACTTTCATAATGGTCCGTCTGAGTGAAACACATCAATCCATAGAGATGATCACAGTGAACTTCTCTCTGGGTTCTTTCATAAAAGGGAGCTTGCGTGATCTTGGGAAGGGGGTGGGGAATATATTTTTCTATTAGAATCATATTTGCCAGTCAAGAATTGGATTAAAAAAAACCATAGTACATTAAAACCAGAAGAGATCACCTAGCCCAATCCCTTTCATTGTAGGTGAAGAAAGTGAGCCTTAGAGTTACCACTTAGTGGACGGCCCAAGGTCATAGCAGGTGACCCACAGGCCTGCAGCTGGACCAGGGATCCCACGCAGATTGTGCTCTGAAATCACTGAGGTTATGCTCTGTCTTCCCCTGTGCCTGGGGCCAGCTCTGCGAGCTTGCCCGGCTTGGTCTGCCTGCTGCCCTCTCCCAGCCTTTCCCCTCTCAGATTTGCCCTTTGGAAGGCATTTGCTCATCCTTTCCTTTCTTCCTCCATTGGTTCATTCATTCCTAACCAACATTAATTATCCTCCGGCTGTATATCAGATCCCGTGCTAGGCACAGGGGGTACAAAGCAAAAAGGACTCTACAGTGTCAGCCTAGGAGGAGGTCACAGTTCAGGTGGGAGCGGGGAGTGCAATCCAACAACACTGATGTTGCGTGCTAAGCACTACAGTGACCCTGCTCATCTAGTGCTCTTGGGAAACAGAAGAGGGAAGGGCGTGAGGGAGGCTGCTGGGGAAGGTGGGGCCTCCAACGGCAAGGGAAGAAAGGGTGGGGGGCAGGGAAGAAGGGCAGGGCAGAGCTGGCTGTGTGATGAGAGGATTCTGGAAGGGACCCAGAACACACCCTTTCACAGACCCAGGAGTCAGTAATTGGTGTGGCTGGGGTGGCTGTAACTGCCACTGGCGATCAGAAGCCTACAGCTGGTTATTGGCTCAGCTCAGTTCAAAGGTTTAGACAAGAGCCCCATCTGTCCTGCTCCACAGCTGGGTGTCTAGAACCCTGCAGGCCTGGGGGAGGAGGCCAGGGGAGGACGCTGGAAGCAGGAACACAACTGCCCCCAGGGCACCGTTGCAGCTTCAGCTGTGGGAGGCCCTGTGATCTTCCTGCTTGCTGCTCAGCACACTGCATAACGGACACTTAGTTATGGGATCTAAACTGAGGCTGAATTCTATTCTGCACAGGGGAATAATTACAGCACAAACTGAAAGGAAGGAGTGTGGTGCTAATTAGACCAAGGCATACACAGGCTGTGAAAAGTCCTGGCTGCTTTTTTCTGCTCTGCTGCTGATGGATTGCACAGTTGAGGCCAATTAGGAAACAGCTGCTTACATTTATTAGCGAGTTGATGTAAATGGCCTGGGGCTGCACTGGACTTCTCATGTGGGCCCTTCTTCCCTTAACAGTCACCAACGGTAGTGACAATTGAATGACATTTCACTGTGCCAGACTATGTAAGTTATTTACACGATTACCTGGGTAATCCTCACAGTGACCCAAACAATTACGGCAGTACTGAGAATCCAATTTTGCATAGGAAGAAACTGAAGCTCAGAGAGGTTAGGAAACTTGCCCAAGGTCACACAGCTAATAAATAGTGCAGCCAGGACTGAATCAGGCAGTGGGATTTTTGAGCGTGTTCCTGCCCACTAGGCTACATTGCCTCTTAGCTCCAGGAGGATGTGACTTGGGCAGGTGTTCTAGAGATTGTTAAAATGAGTAATTGTGTTGTTCATTCACTTGATCATTAGACCACAAAGTACATGACGGCAAGGAATAGGCCATTTCATTCACCACTGGGCCCCCAGGACCTAACACCTTTGCTGGCACATAGTAGACACTTAATACATGTTTTGGGCAGAATGAATAGCTATGCCTCGGGCTACATAGCCTTTTACATTTTGCTGATTATTCTAGCAGGAGAAACCAACAAATACAAGGGTTTCTCTGGATCTGTATTTCTCAATTACGTGAGCTGTCTGGATCCTGGGCAGTGGTATCTGGAGAGAGCTACCAGAGCTGTTCATTTCTTTGCCCTTACTCTCATCTCCTTATCTCATGTACTCATTCTTTCATTAATTTATTTAATAGATATTGAGGGAACACCTGTACCAGATACCTTTCCAGGTAGAGCAGAGAACAAGAGAGATAAAAATCTCTGCCCCCATGAGCTTGCAATTCCCTGGAAGAGGCAAACAATAGCAAGAAATAAGTAGAATGTGGTATGTATAATGGAATAAATGCTTAGAAGGCATTTGAAGTCTCAGCAAGGGAGTGAAAATTTTAGACAGGTGGCCAGTAAAAGCCTCATGGAAAATAAGACATTTGACAAAAGACTGGAAGGAATTTAGGAGGCAGGCCATGCAAATCCCACAGGGAGGCGCTTCCCAGGCAGAGAGAATAGCAAGTGCACAAGTCCCTGGGCACAACCACGCTGGGCGTTAGAGGAACAATGGGGAGGTCAGAGGTCACTGGAGTGAGAGGGGAGAGTGATGGAAGAAGAGTTCAGAAAAGTAATGGGAGCCCGCTAAGGGCTTCTAAGTCTGGGGAAGGCGGGAAACACCTGCAGCCCCTGGGCAGAAGAGAAGTGTCATCTGACTTTCCGTGCTATTCCGTAAGGGAGCTGTGTGCCTATCTGTCTTCCCTCTAGACTGTGAGCTCCTCAAAGCAGTGACTATGTGTGTGTTCCCATGGCGGAGCACAGGGCCTGGAGCAGAGCAGATGTTTCAGTACATGTGTAACAAATGAGTAAACACATACAAAATATGAAACAGAATGAAACAAGCTAAATTGAGGTGCAAACAGAGGCTCAGAGAGGACGAATACATCCTGACCTGAGGAAGGAGGGCTGCTTTATGGAGCAGATGCCTTTGAATCTAGGCCTAGACACGTGAGAAGGCTGTCCACTGGCAGAGAGGAAAAAGTACGTGAATATTAGCTGGAGCAAGCAATAGGAGTGAAGTTTGGAGACAGAGGTACAGGGCAAGTTGAGAAAACGCTGAAGAGACGTGTTTCTGGGCGCAGGGTGAGAGGTGGCGCGCAGTAGGGTGGGAAGCCCGAACCTTGTGATGATGTGCACTGCAGGCTAACGAGCGTGGGTTTCACAGGGCAGGCAAGGGGAGCCACTGCCGGATTTCCCAGGTGTGTGTATGCATTCGGGAGGATGAGACGCAGCCCATTAGGTTCTGGCTGTTAACTCAGTCATGTCTTGCTGCCAAAGCGGTCAGCTGCTGTGCCGAGAATGGTGAATGGGCAGGCGGTGCCTCACCTTGTCCCCACAGTGTCGCACTCTAGATTGTACAGACTTGGTGTGGAAATACTGTCGGTACAGAAGGAAAGAGTCCACCTGTGAAACCCTCTGACATTGCCCTATGAAAGACTTAGCAGTGCACTCAGGTGTGTTTCAACAGGTGCCCATGGTCACCGTGGGACCAGCTATGATTTCCTTATGCTGCTTATCCAGCCCGTTCATCCTTATGTAAAATCAGTCAGCCATAAGGCTCCCGGGATTATTGAATGTCTTCTCCTCTGCTGCAGGAGGCCGGCAGGGAGTCCACCCAGCCTGCGCTGCCCCTGTGTGGCATGTGGCTCCGCTACTGCTTAGTCCGGAAGCGAGGCATCAGTCACAATGACTGCAGCGCTCCTTCTAGAAAGGGGAGCTGCGGCTTCTCCTTCTCACCGGGAGGGGAATGCCACAGTGGCCATCAGCTAGGGCGGGCCCTGAGCCATTCTGTGGGGCGAGGGGGGCTCTTCAGTGAGGGTTAATGGATGAGCATGTTACAACAACTGTCAATATCAATTAAAGGCTTTAAAAATGCCTGTAACCTTTGACTTATGAATCTAACATCTAGGAATGGCTCCAAAGAAATGAGAGATACCACAAATATTTAAGATAAGGATGTGATCTCAGTATTATTTATAATAGTAAAAAAACCACAGCCATTAAAAACTGTTACTTCAGAATGTTCGATGACATGAAAACATATTTACACTTTTTAAAACTTTAAAAATTATGAAATTTTTAATATAGAAAATTACAGAAAATATAACAAATATCCATATACCTTTCAGTCAAATGATTAAATGTTAACACTTTGCCATATTTGCTTAAGAACTGTCTAAGAAATGAAAGGTTACAGATACAGTTGAGGCCTGTTTTGTACTCCTCTCTTCCCTACATTCCCAGAGAGAACTATTTTGCCGGAATTAGTATGCCCCATGCCCACTGAGAAATTATGCTTTTCACACACACACACACACACACACACACACACACACACACACACACACCCCTCCATAAAAATTATAGAGCATTTTAAAATAATTTACCAAAAATTTTAACCTTCTGCAATGTGCTGTTTTCATTCAACACATTTTTTGAGGTATATATAGATGAAATTGTTCTTTATTACTTTATGTAGTATTCTAACTACACAGCTATGTTTAATAAACTTTTAAAATTAAAGTATAACAGTTTGAAGAGTTATCTCTAAGTGAACACACCCAACTAACACCCAACTAATTACCACCGTGTCAAGAAATAGCCTCACCTGAACCCCAGAAACGCTCCCTTACGCCTGCTCCCAACAACCATGTGTTTTTCCCTTCCCCAAAGTAGCCACTGTCAGGACTTTTTAAAAACATCATCTTGCCTGTTTTTAAAAATTATATAAAAGGATGTTCTACACTCACCAGTTAGTTCGTTTGTTAGTTGTGTTGTTCAGATCTTCTCTTTTCTTACTTTTTTTTACATTATCATCTTTTGAGGGAGAGGTATTAAACTCATTGGGAATATGGATTTTGTTGTTTCTCCTTTTAATTTTGTCCATTTTTGCTTTAAATATTTTAAAGCTATGTTATAGCATGCATACAGATTTAGAATTGTGATAACTTTCTGGTCAACTGACCCCTTTACCATTACAAAATGTCCCTCTTTACCTAGTAATGTTTTGGCCTTAACATCTGCTTTCTCTGCTATGAGACTATCTACTCTATTTTTATTTGGCTAATGTTTATGTCTTTTCTACTCATTTTATTTTCATCCTTTCTGTGTACTTATATTTAGAGTGCCTCATGTAAGCAGCATATGGTTGGATTTTAAAATTTAATTTTTATAACATACTACATTTATTTTTACATTTAATCTATATTTAGCATTTGGCAATTACCAAATATTTGGGTTCATATGCATCATTTATGTATTTGTGTTCTATTTGACCTACTTGTTTTACACTTCCTTTTCTCTTTTTATACCATTTTTTGAGTAAGCAAATATTTTGATTATTTTATTTTTTCTTGTATTTACTTGATGGTTATATTTTACTGTTCTTTTTAGTGATTACTCTAGAAAATGTACATCCTGACTTAGTTATAGTCTAATACAAACTATTATTTTTCACCACTTCCCTAATAATGTTAGACTTAGAATATTTTATCTTCATTTATTCCTGACCTTTTGTGTGGTTGTTTCCATGCATTTTAATTCTACATATACTTTAAACTTCATTATATGTTAATGTTATTTTGTTTTGTAAAGTCAATATTAATTTATATTTTTTCCCACATTTTTACCTTTTCTCTTATTCTTCTTTCCTTCTTATATTTTTGTGTTTTCATCTGAGATCATCTTTCTTTTGCCTGAGTGAATTTTTTTCATAGTCTGTTGGACAGTAACAACTCTGTATTTGTTTGTCTGAAATGTCTTTATAGTGCCTTCATTTTTTATGGCTAGCTTTGGTGTGTATATATTAATAGGTTGGTCGTTATTTCATTTTGGCCCTTTGAAGCTAGCATTCCATTGTCTGGGGGCTTCTACCATCTCTGTGGGTAGTCAGATTAAAGCTGTACCATTGCTCTTTTGCAGATAATGTGTCTGCTTTTCTGTGACCTCCTTTAAGACTATTTTTTCTTGTTTTCAGTAGTTCCCCTTGGTAAGCCTAGATATCATTTTCTTTATATTTATACTGCTTGAGGTTTATAGGTCTTCTTGATTCTATGAGTTGATATCCTTCATCAGTTCTGGAAAATTCTTGGCCTTTATCTTTTCAAAAATTGTCCCTTCTTTTTTTCTCCATGGGAGTCCATTTTTGTGTTTGTTAATTTTTCTGACTATAACTCCCAGTCTCCTATGCTTTTTGCATATATTCCATTTTTAAAATTTTCTTGTTTGGAGGAGAATAAATATGACAGAAGAGTGAATGGAAGTCACATTGATCTCCTCCCAGGACCAATCTGGAATTACAACTAAATTGTGGAGAAATCACCTGGAACAAACAACTGAACAATAGTGAGAGAAGAGACTTGTAACCTCAGACAGACAGAAGAAGCAGCTTCAGCACAACCTAACTGGTCAGGAGTATGGTACAGACTTGAGAAGGTGGGCAGGGTGCTCACAGGCAGCCGCACCAGAAGGATATTGAAACCACCAGTTGGATTCCCCTGAGAAGAGTGGGGTCTAAACCATAAGCTGGGGTCTCCAGCCTACGGCACCAGAGCCCAAAAAGTACACAGATAACAGCCAGCTGTGAAAAGTGGCAGGGTTGCTGTCTGCCAGAGACAGGCGGCTGGAGACACAAAGAACCATTTAAAGGGTCAATGCATTATTTTTATTTGCAGCCACTTACCCCAGTCTCTGGCAAAGGCAGGGGCAGGGTGGGCTAGAGACGCCGGAGGAGAGGCTGGGGAAGGAGGCTTTGGGGAGAGGACTGAGAGTAGCCAGCGGGATCCCAGTGCTGACTCATCCCCCATATGGCAGCAGACATCTTGCTCAGGTAGACTACTCCTTTGAGCAGCAACAGTGTGAGAGGACACAGTAGCCCTGCCCCAGAAGGGACTTGGCCCTGGCCTGGTAGTGCTAAAGTCTGACTGCTAAGTGCAGAATGGCAGCTATAGACAGTAGATCCCTGGCTAAAAGGGGCACTGAGTGGTCTAAGACACCTGAGGAGAGACTGGAGACAGGCTTTGGGGAGAGAACAGAGAGAGTAGCTGGTGGAATCCTGGTGATGACTCCTCCCCAACATCGAAGCAGCCATCTGGCCCAGGCAGATCACTCCCCTGAGAGGCAGCAGCATGAGAGGACCCAATAACCCCACCTCAAGGAGGGACTCTGCCCCACCCTGTGGTGTCTAAGCTTGACTTCTGCATGCATAGTGACTAGATTAACAGCTGAAGGAAATAGCCATAGACAGCAGATTCCTGGAAGTCTCAAACAGACTGCCTAAGGTCAGACATGGACGACATCTGACATCATCAGAGGCAGATCCAGAAAGCAAAAACAGTGGTCTGCTACCATAAGAGTTTACACCACAAAGTCAGGAAGTCAAGACACACCAATTTAAGAAACAGAAGCAGAAAAGAAGAGTCTCACAAATAACGGGAAGTCAAAGAAACACCCTCCAGTGGAAGGGAGAGGAGGAATCCCCAGAAAGAGAACTAAATGAAATAGAGGCAAGTAAATGATCAGATTTTGAGTTTAAAACAATGGTTCTAAGGAAGCTCAACGAGCTCAGTGAGCTCAGAGGGAATTACCAAAAGCTACTGGGAAATGTCTAGAAACTTACTGCAAACTGTATCAGCATGAAAAAGGACATGGAAACTATTAATAAGAGACAAGAGGAAATGAAGAATACAATATCTGAATTGAAGAACACAGTAGAAGGAATCAAAAGCAGGCTAGATGAAGCAGAGGAATGAATCAGCGAGCTGGAGGATAAGGTAGAAAAAAGCTCTCAAAAAGAGCAAGAAAATGAAAAAAGACTCAAAAAGAATGAAGAGGGGTTTAGGGACATGCGGGACTATCTGAAAAGTAATAATATCCATATAATATGGATACCAGAAGAGGAGAAGGGGAGGAAGGGATAGAGAACCTGTTTGAAAAAGTCATGATGGAAACCTTCCCTAATTGGAGGAGAGAAAAAGTCATACAAGTCGAGGAAGCACAGAGGTTCCCATTCAAGAGGAACCCAAGGAGGGTTCCACTCCAAGACACATCATCATTAAAATAGCAAATATCAAAGACAAAGAAAGAATCCTAAAGACAGAAACGGAAAAACAGGTTGTAACATACAAGGGAGCCCTGTTTCAGCTAGCAGCTGATTTCTCAACAGGAACACTACAAGCCTGAAGGAAATGGCAAGAAATATTTCAAGTCATTAAAAGCAAAGGCCTGCAACCAAGACTGCTCTACCCAGTAAGGCTCTCAATTAAAATGGAAGGCAAAATAAGGAGTTTCCCAGACAAAAGAAGGCTAAAAGAATGCACCTCCACCAAACCATCATTGCAAGATATGCCAAAGGGATTGCATAAGACTATGAAGAAAAAGAGTCTATGAATACCCAGTTCCTTTCACAATCACCAATACTTGATATTACCAATATTTTTAATACTTGTTAATCGGATTGTGATAATGATGTGTTATTTTAATTGTTCCTTTATTATTTGTTGAAACTAAACCTGTTTTTGCATATTTATTGCCTATTTCTATTATCTTTAAAAAGCTTTAAATGAATTTTTGGTATTCTTTATCCATTTTTTGATTAAATGTTTGTAGAATTTTTCCCTAAAAAACCCCAAAACTATTAAGCCTTTTTTAGAGATGTTGTAAATACTTTCCTATTCTATTACCCGTTTTTAACTTTTTTATATGTATATTATGATATAGTCTGAAATGTTTAATATAGTCATATTGTCAATATTTTACTTAATAGCTTCTGGGTTTGAATATTTTACTTCAGGGTAAGAAGAATATTATTTTGTATTTTCTCCTTAAACCCCTTAGATTTAACATATTGATTTTTAACTCACCTGAATATTTTTGCATAGGCTCTATATTTGCTTTATTTCAAGTAATAATAGTCCATGCACCTTTTTTTGTTGAGTAAGTCTTGTTTTCCCCATTGATTTGAAATATCATTTTAATCATCTATTACATTGTTAGACAGATATAGGCATTTGTTTCTGGGATGCTCATTTTATTTCATTGACCTATTTGATTATTTCTGTGCTGGTGTCATGTTTTAATTTCTGAGACTTTATAATGGATTTTAATTTTTTAATATTTTACAATGGATTTTGACATTTAAAAAAGTAAATAAATAAAATCAATATGTATTTAAAAAAAAGAAGCAACTCCTACCTTTAGTAACAACATGGATGGAACTGGAGAATATTATGCTACATGAAATCAGCCAACGGGGAAAGAAAAATACCATATGATCTCACCTATAAGTGGAAGGTATTCAACAAAATAAACTAATGAACAAGATAAACCACAGGCATGGAAACATGGAGGTGACTAAAAGTGACCAGAGGAGATGGGGAAGGAGGACAGTGGTGGAAAGAAGGAGAAGGGCATAGACAAAGAACATGGATGAATGACCCATGGACATGGACAACAGAACAGTGTGGGAATTGACTGTGGGGCAGGGTGGAGTGGGTGGAGGGGGCAACAGTGGAAAAATTGAGACAACTGTAATAGAATAAACATAACTAATAATTAAAAATTTAAAAAATGATCTTGTTTGGATATTTTATACTAATGTGTCTTTAAGTTCATATCCTTCATCTTCTGTGTTTAAGTTGCTGTTAAAATGTTTGCTGAGTCCTTCATGTCAGATGGATATTGAGTTCATAATTTGATATATGAATATATATTATATATATATGAATGTCCAATGTTGTGTTTTTAAAGTTTATAGAGTTGATTTGAGGTTCTGGATGATGTTACCTTCCTCTAGAAAAGATACAGTCTTGCTTCTGGCCATTAGATAGTCTCAGGGTAAGTCACCTTCCTTCAGGAATTGACACAGTGCGGGGTAGGCAGAGACAAATGTATTTGAAAAAATAAATTAAAAAAAAAGGAATTGACACAATTAGAATCTGGGATTGAAATTTTTTAAGTGAACACGAAAAGCAAGTTTCAAACATAGCATGTGCTGTATGGCACTAACTTGGTTAAAAACAAAAGCATGTGAATATATATGTGTATGTACTGGTGGTTCTCTTTGAGTGATTGGATTGTAGATGATTTTCATATTGTCTCTGTGATTTTCTGTATATTTCAAATTTTTTTCCCCCAGTGGAAAAAAAAAGTGCTGCTTATTGCTCAGGATAAAATATTAAATGAAAAGAGCAGGAGAAAACTGCATATAAGTACATTGTCTATTATTACATTAAAATACATTTAATGCAATACACATAGAAAACAAAATCAAAGGGAATACTGTTAATGATTAAAGTGATTTTTTTTTAGTTGATGAAATTAGGAGTGGTTATTAAAGTGATTTTCTTTTTTGTTTTAATTGTTCAAGTACATTTGTCTCCATTTTCCCACCACCACTTTCCCCTGCCCAAATTTTCTGTAATAAATGAGTTTTTCATATTTAAAAAATGCTATTTTAGAGAAAGACAACTACCAAAAAATATTAGGCAGCACAAGGAAGAAAGCTAGAGAAAAAGAAGATGATACACCAGAAGCAGTAAAATAAGACCATCCACAGAGTTGTGGAGGGAGGAAGATGGGGCTACGGAGATTGTTAAATAGCCCCTCACAGCTGGGAAGGACGTAGCTCATCTTACTCAGACCCCTTGTCCATATGATGAGACTGAGGGCCAGGAAGCAGCATGGCTCACCGCCTAGTTAGTGACAGCACTGGTCAGGAGCTAGGCCTCCCGGAGAGCCTAGTGCTCTTTCCAGAGCTGTCTGTTGAGTAAATGTGGGCCCACGGAGCCCCACGTTGTTCACCCTGCAGAACGAGGACCTGGGTCCATGGCCGAAAGTGAAGAAGTGGGCTAGCTCAGCTGTACCCTCTCAGGCAGAGAAATCGCTGGGGATATGGCTGTTGGAATCACCCTACCTCTTGTTTTATTTAGATTTTGTTGACAAGCAGTTAGCTTCAAAAAGGGATGGTGCTATCTACAAGACACGCTTCTTGGCTTGGCATTCAAAAGCCTTCTCTGTCTGCCAGGTCTCCCTCTTTCATATACTTCTCTGCCTCTTCTGTAACTCTCCTAACGCCCACAACCCTATTCTGGTCGTCCCATGCTGAGTAGTGCACTTACCATCCCAGCATGTGCTTGGATCTTTGCTCACATGATCCCCCATCAAGAGAATCTTTCCCCTTCTCCTCCCCTAATTCTACCTGTCCCACCAGGCTTAAGTCCCACTTTCAACCAGTAGAGTCTGAGCCCCTCATTTGGAAAAGATTCTCTCGGTTTTGCATTTTCTTTCATTAATTGTCAAGTGTTATTATTGAGACCATAAGGTCTGAGAGGCAGGGACCAATTCTTCCATATCTTGCATGCTCCCTGGCACAAAAGTCAGTTTCTTGCATGAGGTGGGCATGTCAGGAAACACTGGTGAAGCAAGTGGGCTGTTTGAAAGAAACATGCTTCTGAGAGGCTGGGGCAGAGCTAGACGTACTGACAATTTCGATGCGCAGCCGGGAGAGGAGCAGGCAGCGCGGGGCTCACTACTGGAGCCTGTCAAAGGCCTTCTGCGGGCTGTTCTTGTCTCCTTGGTTCTGGTGTTGGTTTCAGAAAGATGTTAGAGGACTCCGAGTCGGGAGGGAACAGTCACAGAAAGGAGAAAAATGAGTCGTGCTGTTTGAGGTAAAGATAATTTAGAGAGGAAGCAATGTAAGGGGATTCAGGTCTGGAGAGATGGGCAACTGCCTGGAAAGAGATTGGGCCCTGAAGTTTGAACACATTTTCTCAGGTATGGGGTAGGCTGGTCTTGTGAACAAAGAACTGGAATTTGAATATAGGCAGAGAACAAACAGCATTTGGGAGTTTTGGTGCCAAATAATAGTGACAGGCCAATGTGTTTGGGGTTTAGGGAGAGGAGGTACTTTCCCTTCTTTTGTAGAGGGAGCCTTATCAAGGGAACTATTATATTGATCTGAAACCAGAGTCTTTCAGGTGCATGATGTCTTCTGTTAGGTACCTGAGCAGAGGTGTGTAATTGAACAGGGAGTCTAGGAAATTTATAAACCAAGGACATCTGAATGAGAGATTTGGAGTTTGTAAATCTTGGGGACTCTTCTTTGCAGCACTGAGGTCTGTTTAGAGGAAAGGATTTGAAGTCTATGATAATGGAATTAGCTGATGTAACAATCAAATGTCAGACCTTGGCCTAGAGATGAGGTGAGAGGTGGAATCTTCTGTTTACCTTGTCTGCGGGCCTTGGGCAGATTCTCAGAGGTGAGGCTCAAAGGAGCAGCTCTCAGAAAACTAGTCATGCAACAGAAGCTCATTCAAAGAATTATTGGGAACACAGACGAGCAGCTAGCTCTCATGTTACTTATGAACAAATAAGGCCCTTGTGGGTTTTGGAACTAACTTTTGAAGAGCACCCAAGGAGTATCCTTTCAGTTACATGTTTAGGGAGAGTGAACGAAAAGGTACTAGTGCAGGATGAACTTTATATATAATTGAAGTAGCATCATTTAAAGGGGCTGATAATTCGGAACAGATTAAAGTACAACCTGTGCTCAGAAGCCGCCGTGCTTGAACCGCCACCATCAGGCATCCATCCCGTCTTCACCCCAGCTTTGCTGGAGGGGGGCTTTCCTAACCCCTCTCCCCTTCACGGAGGGGCTGCGAACAGTGCCTAGAAAGCGGGGAGGTGGGAACAAGAGATACAAATCCCACCTACTTGACTTCTCCTGCCTTGAGAGTCGCTTTGGATGTAGTTTGTTTCCCGAGAGCCCCTATTGGAAGCCGTCTGCCAGGTTTCGAATCCCAGCTCTGCTGCTTTCTGGCCAGGGGACTTGGGGCCAGTTATTTAACCTCTCTGTGTTTCAATTTCCCCACCTGTAACATGAAGATATTACAGATATATACATAATAATAATAGTGTTTAGTAATAGAACAACCATAAAATGTTTATTAAAAAAAGACTTGACAAGAAAGAGTTAAAAAATAAATTAACCACTAATAGAAAAAAATAGTATTTAGTTCATGGAGTTGTTGTGAGGATGAAATGCATTAATGCATATAGAATATGTACAACAGTTTCTGGCTCAGAGTTGGTGCTCAGTAAACGTCTATCATTACTCTTATTAGCTCTCAGCATGGCGGCCCCTGCCGTCTAAGGGAATTTCCCTTCTAGGTCCCAGCCAAGTGTGAAAGGAGCCTGCGACTAAGTCTGCAAGAGGAGGCAAACATTCTGAGTTCTTTGTTTTACAACTGCAAACCCTTTGAAATGCTCCTCAGCCCTTGTGATGAAAGAACTAACGTGGGGACATGGAGTAAGTAGACAGAGAGGGAAGAAAAGTCAAATAAACCCGTAAGTCACAAGCTAAGGGAAACTGGGCTGAGGGAAAGTGGGCTAAGGGTTTTTAAGAGAAGTTTCTTTGGAACACGGATTTGCACATCAAGCTCGGTCATCAGGATATGAGAGGGCTGTTGAACCACCTGCTCCTTCTGAAACCCTGTGTTTAAGACCTTGGCATTGCTGGATGTTTTAGGCAACATTTGCTTTAAAAAAAAACAAAAGAAAAAACTGGTGGTGTGAACTGAGTGTAGTTAAGGCAAATGCTTCAGAGAGAAGATGCAAACCTTGGTTCTGGTCCTCTGATGATGAGCTGCCGGTCCAAATGGATGTGCTGGAACTCCAGCTGGTCCAGCCCCACTGCTGATGTTGCCAGTGTTCCAGCCAGTGACAGGAATGGCTTGAAATGGATGCTGAAATTGGCATCCTGCAGGGCTCTCCCCCCTACGCTGAGCCGTCAAGCCCATGGCGGTGGCGGTGGCGGTGTCTGTGTGCATATATATGTGCGTGCGTGAACTCTAAGAGTGAAGCTAAGTCCCTTGCCCTCCCTTCACGGGACCCTAACTTCCCCTCCCCGCCCTCCCCATCATCTTTTTTGTTTAGATGCCCTGCAGGTTTCTCTTTGGGGAGGTGTCTGGAGCGGACCCAGCAAGGCAGTGTCTCCGGTGGCTTTTGTCCTCTGTGGAGGGCAGGTGGGTGGGGCTCTTTGAGAAAAAGGATGAGGGTGTGCTGGGGAAACAGGTGATGTAGAAATGGGAAGTGGCATGGAAGATGGAGGATTTAAATGTTAAGGGGTGGGTAGAAAATGTACCAAGATATTTCGAGGGCTAAATTTGTTCTGGAAGTTAAATGCATAGAATGTGATGAATCAGAAGGAAAAAAAACCACTTAAGATTTTTAAAGCTGTGGAGTTGCCCCGGTGATACAGTGATACATAGATGGTTTGTGGATAGTTTGCTATTAGCGGTAAACATTTACATAGCACTTCACTTTCTCCATTATTCCTCCACAGAACCCTGGAGTGCTGTTGATGGCCAGAGAACAGACCCAGGAAGGAAGTGATTTGCTTAAGGTAGAAAACTAGTGCGCTGCGGGGCTGCCAGGAGGCTGCGGTCTCCTTGCCCTGTGCTGCTCCCTGCGTTGTGCTTCCCTTTGCTGCCCAGCCTGCCGTACAGCCCAGGGAGGGGCACGGAAACGGGCTGGTCATGGTCTTCAGATCGAGGACCAGAGAGGTGGGGAGGGGCACGGTCTGCATTGACTAACCGAGAGGCTGTAATTGACCTTTCGGCTTTCAAACCTCCTGCCTGAGTCCTCACCCACCTCATGGCTGGCTCACCTGCTCACCCACCAGTGTTCTGTGCCTTGGAGAATGACACCACCGATCCCCCAGTTGCCCAAGGAATTTGGCTTTTCCCTTTTTCCCACTGCCCACCCAGCCCGTGTTTAATTAATCACCAAGACTTTTTAATTCCATCTGTTCCATATTTCTTGAATCCCTCCACTTCCCTCCAACCCCACTCAACCACCCGTCTATCAGCCTAATAATTAACCCCTTTACTATTTTCTCCTATCCCTTCTCCTGTTTCCTAAAACTTCATCAGGTCTCTCTCCGGCTGAAAATCCTTCCGAGGCTCCCCTTGACCTCAGGAGAAAGCCTGAACACCTTGTCCCAAGGCCCTGCCATCTCTCCAGACTTGCCCACTGCTCTGTCTCATGTTCAGCTCTCAAAGCTGAATGAACTTGTGTTCTCTGAGCTCATCACGCTGTGGGTGCTTCAGCAATGTGGCCAGAAGAAGACAGAGAAAGAGCAGAGGAATGGGTGTGGAGAGAGAGAGAAAAAGGCTTAGAGCCTGGGTCCGGCAACCACTGGCCAGCATGGAAGCACCCCCTTTACACGGAATGTTTTCAACCTGCAGGTCACTGGCAGCAGACTCAGAGGTGGGTAGGATCTATCAGAGCAAAACCGCAAACTCAAAGGTCTCTCCGCACAGCATGTCCTGGTTTGGTGAGCAAAGCACAGTGACTCTTAAGAGGCTTGACACTTCTTAACTGGCTATGTGACCCTGAGCTGGGCACTTCATGTAGTGAGTCTGTGAGCTTCAGTTTTCTCATTTGTAAAGTGGAGATGATACCTGTCCTACCGTGTGGATGGTTTATTTAAATTGTTGGGGTTTTTTTAACTTTTTTGCTGCAAAGCATAGAAACTGCCTGCCTATTTTGGGGACTGCCCTGCTGTGTGAGCCTCCAAGGGAGGGAGGGTTCTGCTTTCCACTTAGGAAGCTGAAAAAGCCACACACTGCGGCCAGCCCTTGTCAGCTAGCGGGTGAGATGCTCCTGCCTGGTCTCTGCACCCCAAGAATAATGCAGCGATGCAGGCACAGTTGAGAGTTGCCCCAGAGGCCGTGGTGTAACAGTGACAATGACAGTGGAGGTGGTCACCAGGGTGTCCAGACCAGACTCTCCTTGATACATGAGTTTGGTCCTTCCATGCCTTTGAGTTAATTCTGGGGGCTGCCTGATCCCCTCCCGGTAAATTCCACTCCCGCTCTTCAGCTGGCCCGTCAGTTTCTGTGGATGGAAACAAGAGTCTCAGCTCGAAAACTCACCTACTTCATAGGACGCTCGGGACAAAGCAGGACATTTAGATGGGGCTGTTTCAGTGAAACTGGGTGAACCTCGGTGTGGGGGGGATGGGGGTAAGAGTGTCCCCGCACACTCTCAGGGTGGTCACTAATCACATTAAATATCAGGCATCCATTGTGCAGATGAGATCGTGTGACTGTGCTTTAAAGGGCAAGGAAAATGTGAGACATTCTCCTTATTTTACCAATAGAGAGCCCTCCCACTCCTCCTCCTCTATGTCTTAAATGTAGCTTGGAAACATAATTGTTCCAAAAAATGAAGAAAGGCACAGGTCCATTTCAGGAGACTTGTCAACATCTTGGAGCAGATTCTGCATCATGTCTCACAGGATCAGGAGCCTGGTTTGGGCGGCCTCTCGTGTCATTTTTATCTGGGGCTGCAGAAGGCCAGAAAGATGCCCCGCAAGCTGCGGGGCCAGGCTTCCCCTCGGGGAGGGGGATCTTCAGAAGCTGCCCGCTAAGGTTCAGGCTTCACTCCATGGGCAGCTCCCGACTCACTTGCCCGCAGCCCTCCCCACCTGCCTGGGGAGGACCCTGAGTTCACACCTGTTTGTTTAGCTCCTCAGTGTTCAGAAAGCAGGTGCAGGGCCAGCGTGAGCCAGGCCCCAGGCGACTTTTCACATTAACTGGATTGGGCTGGATATAAAAGATGTGGTGCTTTAATGGTCCTGTTGCCCAAGGGCTGTTGTTTCCTCCGCTTGGGAAAACACTCAGGCATAAGAGCATGACCCGTGCTTCTGGGGACAGAAAGGACATGCCATTGACCCCCGTTCCTGGGACCATGCCCCTTAACTGCCATCTTTGAGAAAAAGGCTCTTTGAAGACAAAGTACTTAATTATAGTGCTTTTTAAAATTAATTTTTACATTTTGAAAGAAAAAGTTGTCAGGCGACTTATGTGAAAGCAGAGCCATTAACCTCTGGAGAACAGAGCGCAATAGCCAAGGGGACCCAGGCCGGGCTGCTGCAGAGAGGAGCTGGCCAGCTCTCTCTGCACCTCTGCAGGGAAGGAGCCATCTGGCAGCCTGCCGCTGGCTGGGGGCAGGGGGTTGCTTGCTCAGGGCTGCGTGGCTTCCCTCCTCAGTGCTTTCTCAGTTGGCACAAGCCTCTCATTCTTTGGGGCAATGGGTTGGGCGGTCTCTGCCGAGACAGGGTCTGCGCTGGGCCACTGGAAGTGCTGAATGCACACCTGAATCGTGGTGCACCCAGCACCAGCCCTCCTTCTAGCCCTTCGGGCCTTGGTTTCCTCATCCGTAAAATGAGGGACTGAGACCCAATGATCTCCAAGCTCACTTCCAGCTCTAGCTTTTCTTTGGTAGGTCTATGCTTCCCACAAGTCTCTCAGGTGTCAGGCTACTGGGCTGGGGGTTTGAGGTTGGGGATTTGGGCCATAGTCATTCTCCCCTTTATCAACCATTATCATGGGCAAAAGCTGCTGCACCCCATGGGTCACCGGACAAATATCCCACTGCTCCAGGGAAGATGGCTCCCTGGAATTGCATGGATTTGTCTTGGTAGGAAACAGAGAAAGCTGGAGGAGCGGGTCACTGGTTGTTCTGCCTGCTGTTACCTGAGACCAAACCGATGAGAGGACCTGGGTGGAGTTACACTGTCTGCGGATCCCAGACATCAGACCATTGAAGAGCAAGGCAACTAAGGAGGGCAAAGGGATTGTTTAGAAAAATAAATAGGAGTAGAAACAAAAACCCTAGAAGCTGTTTCAAAATATTCTCTTTTAATCACGTAAGTTTGTTTGATTACACACAGAGTGCTGTTGAATTGAAAGGAAGGTAATAAGAAAGTTCAGATGTTTCCTTCCAAGCAAAAGCCAGACAACATATAGCATTTTGTTAGTGCAAGACAGATATGGCAGTAAAAGGGAAGGAAGTCATAGTCATACCTGCCTGAGATCTGGTAGTTCAGCTTTTAAATCCATCCTCTCGAACTGCATTAATCCCCTGCCCCCATCCCTGTTACCATTGTGCAGGTTGAGAAGAAGATAAAGACAAAGCATTGTTTTTGTTACCCATTCAACACCTGTCTAAGAACCATAGACTTGCAGGGAAGGATATGTCTGTTGAGGTCTTTCAGCTTCATCACCCCCTTATTGATGCTTGTACCCCATCCTTCACCATCCCTGCTAAGTGGCAGTGAATAAGCTGGTGTTTATCACACTCCACTTCTGCAAGCACCTCCTTTCATCCAACTGAACATCACGTTGTATAATGAACACTTCCCCATAGGAGCCTATAAACTCCATATCCATCTCAACATTCTCACTCAGATTTTTGGCATTTCTCACGAGCACCATCGCAGCAGTCTTTTCACGGGTTTCTTTCTCTTTCCCCTGCATCCCAACCTTCACCATTACCTGGGTGGTCCTTGGACAAAAAACAGTGGTGAGAATATGAGCTTTGGAATCAGACGGAAGCCCATGTTTAAATGTGGGCTTTGCCACTTAGTTGTGTAGCCTCAGCCAAGTTAATTTTTCTGTGCCTTAATTCTGAATCTATAAAATGAAGATAATGTTGATTTCAGACTATTCTTATGGAGATGAAATAACATTTTTAAAAATGTCCACTAAGAAACCGTAAGTAGCTACTCAATACACATTAGTTTCCTTTCCCTTGCCTTACTCCTAACCATTTTTAAATTTGTTAAGTGACACAGTTTCTAGTCACTTTACTACACTGGTTGACATTGTCTAAACCTTTCCGGTTTAGCCTCAAGAACCAATCAAGAAAGGTGTCCTAGAGGAGGGCTGTCTGACTCTTGAGGGGTGAGATCAGTTAGAAAGACTTAAGGCCTTAACAACAAGCAATGTCCAAACCCTGTAGGGCCTGCCGTGCCATGCTAAAGATTTAGATTTGAATTTGAAGTCAGTGGGGAGCCTTAAACAGAGGACTTTTTAAGATTGCTATTCCAGAAATATCCCTTAGCCTGCATTTCAGAGAACGCAATGGGCGAGAGCAAGACTAGAGGCAGCAGGAGCAGCTGGGAAATCACAGCAGTGGCTCAGCTTGAAACGGCTGTGGGCCTGGTCAGAGCAGTGACGGTGGGCACGGAGAGAGGGGCCGGCCTCGGGGAGGGCACGGAGGTGGAGCTGCTTGTTCTTGGTGACTGAGTGCGGGGCGTAGGGCAGAGCAAAGACTCAGAAAGGCCCCCAGAAGGCAGCGGCCTCCGAGTCTGGGTGGCAGGTGATGTCATTCATTGTGGTGAGGAGCTTGGGAGGTCAGGATCAAGGAATCATGGGGGGCAGTGCCAAGTTTCAGACAAGGAGAACATTCATATTTACGATTTGCCAGAGGAAAGCCAGCTGGAGAGAATGAAAAACCATGAGGGGGAACGATGTCCCAGAGATCAAGGAAAGGTCAAGCTTCAAGAAGGGGAGGTATGCAGTATCCAAAGCTGCAGTCAAGCAAGATTAGGGCTAAAAAACTTTAACTAAATAATCAAAGTCAAGGTCACTAGTAATATTGGCAAGAACCAATATCCATTTCCATGGAGAGTCTGAGCCAAGGGTTGTGGAGTGATTGGGAGGTGAGCAAGAGGAGAAATTTGCAGGCTGTTCTTTCAAGTTCATCTCTCTAGAGCAAGCAAGACATGGGGTGATGCTCAGGGGAGATAGTGGGGTGGGGGCAGAGGAGGGGGCTTGGGAAGCAATCAGGAGAAGTGAGAGTAGGCAGCAGGGTGCTGCTGGCAGCCACCAGGAGGGGGAGAGATTGCCCTTGGTGGGTACTGTGGGCATTAAAGGAGCAGGGATGGTCCCACAAGAAGTGAGGAGTTTGTGCCCCTAGCAGGCATCAGGAAGGGATGTGACATCCTCATGGTACAAGAGAGGGCACCTGGTTGAAGTGGAAGGCACAGGTTCAAAGGACTTTGGGCAGAGGCCTGAGGTGGCTGAGATGATGGCAGTGGCAGGGGTGACGGGGCCATTCATTCACTACCAGCTGGGGTTCCTGGCTTTCCTTTGGTTCAGTTCTGTTCTGGAGAAAGCAAAATCGGCCCATCACCACTCTAACGCGTTGAGGGGTTTCTGCACTCTGCTTCTGTCATCCTATACATTGGCCGGCCGCAGAGTTAAGGCCCGCTCTCAAGGATCGTCCCATCTTCTTGGTGTGGAATGGAAAGACTTTGCAATAACCGTTCAAAGTAATGCATGGTGCAGTCCAGGGGAAAGAGAGAAGCAAGGTCAGAATACAGAAGAGACGACATCTGTACCTAATCCCAAGGCAGCACCAGGCAGGAAGGACTGGAGAGGATGGGACTAGAGAGGAGCAACAGAAATGATGGGAAAGGCTCTTCAGAGAGAGTCTGCGGGACTTGGGCCTTCTTGGCTTTCCATTCTAGGTTTTCCTCCTTATAGCTTGCTGCTCATAGGATACTAATTGCTGGTGTCTAACTCGTGTCTGACTCCTGGAAAGGATTCTTCCTTGTGAGTATGTGTGTGTGTTTTGAAGCAAGGTGGTAAAATCATGGAGACAGATGAAAAACAGAGCAGGAACACTGAATCAACAGGTGGAAGGAACCGTTCTACTTCCAGAAGAAATGATCAGCCAGCAGAGGTTGCCCTGGCTGGATTGTTTCCCACCGCTTAGCCACAAGGCAGGGAAACAGAACAGCCCACCCAGTGCATTCGGGAGCGGGGGTGGTTACCATTAGGACGGGGCTGAAGCAGGCTGGGCTCCAGTGAAGGTGAAGGGTACAGGGGACTGTCCGATCCTCCCTGAGGGTGGCCTCCTCCCCTCTCCAGCCCTAGGAAGTGCAGGCTGGACAGTCACAGCCAAGGGGAGAAGCAGCTCTGACAAGGAGAGACACCCACCAGGACAGTCCTCGAGGGACAGGGGCCCTCACTGCGTTGGAGAGGGGCACAAACCAGAGCCCAGGACCCTGCTTTTTCTCCAGACGTTTATAGCACTTGTCTAAACAGTCGATGGCCTTAAGGAAATATTCACTTCCAGGGAAAAGTGTCAGGATTTCCAAAGAGAATACTTATTAGAGGAAAAGGTTTAACAAGCTGTTCCACCTAGCTGGGTGGGACAGAACTCATGTATCAAGTGAACAAGAATTTAAAATGAACATTATGTCTTCAAGAAAATATGAGAGGATATTGTACACCTGAAGCAGAAACAAGCAACTATGAAAAGCTGGAAGATTTATTTAGAATGCTGGACAATGGAGGTAAAAATTAATAAATCACCACTAGACATATCTATGGTGAAATTTAAGAATCAAATTGACATCCATCTTCTCAACAGGATAAAGAAAATAAAAAATTTTCCTTCTCAAGGAGAAAAGTGAACAATGATTTCAGAGTGTTAAAGAAATTGGAATATAGAAGTCTAGCCATAGCAATTAATACTACAAGTGTACAAGATGCTAACATGGTTGGGTGAG
Organism: Pteronotus mesoamericanus; assembly: GCF_021234165.1. Lineage (NCBI taxonomy): Eukaryota > Metazoa > Chordata > Mammalia > Chiroptera > Mormoopidae > Pteronotus > Pteronotus mesoamericanus. The sequence goes on from NW_026555172.1 coordinate 50,818, forward strand.
ATCAAAGAGACTCTGTTCTCTGACCAGGATGCTGTGAAATTGGTAATTAGCAATAAAGATGTAGCTTAAAAAAATTCCCACCTATTTAGTGAGGACTACAACTGAAAAACTACAAAATAACAATGAACACTAATGAAAGCACTGTGAGTTGAAATCTGAGAGACATAGCTAATGCAGTACTAGCAGAAGATGTGGGCCTTAAATAACACATTTATCACTCAACCAAAAAGACTGACACAAATGAGTCAAGCAATCAACTGAGATATTTAGGGCAAAAGCAACAGAGTTACCAGATACAAACAACATAAAATAAAATAAGAGAGGAGGACATAAATCAATGAAATAGAGAACAGCAACAACAGTGATGATTAACAAAACTAAACCTCATCTCTGAAAAGTAAATCTCTGACAAAAATGACTGAGAATAGATGACATGCAAACAAAACAAAGGCCTAAAAAGTGAAAATCACTGCCTAAGGAATTGGAGTATCAAAAAAATAATATGAAATAGCCAAAAAATGGAAAACCTAAATACATTGGATGTGTTGTAAATTACATATATGTATATATTTATAATTTATATGCATACTATTACACAAGAAACAGAAAGTTTGAATAGAACTGTCTGTAATCACTAAAGGGATTGTCATATAATAAAACCATGTCCTATGGACCCTAAAAAAGGCCTAGGCCTGCAGTTTTATGGGCTAGTTTCACTGAACTTTAAAGAATCAAGAATCTCTATCTTATATGAGTTGTTTCAGAAACTTTTCAAGGGGGAGAACTTCACCTGACTTCTTTTCATGATACTAGTGTATATCCTTCACTCCAAGACCATAAAAGGAAAATAAAATAAAAGCTATAGCTTGAAAAAAAAAGTCATAGTTCTATTTCATTTGAATTTCCCAATTAAATAGTAACTCACTGAATCCAAAAGGGTATTTAAAAATGCATAATGACCAAGTAGACTTACTTCAGAAATGTAAGGATCATTAAAAATCATAAAACCCATCAAAATAAATGGCCATGAAACTTGAAATAGAACTTCTTTAATTTGATAAATGCTATAATTACCAAAAACTTAATGCAAATATATAATTAACAGAAAAACAATTATGTAATCTGGAACAAGATGAGGCACCTACAAAGCATTGTTAATATTTAGTTCACTGTTGAGGTCTAGCCAATGTAATAATACATGAAAAATGGGGGGGAAAAAGAATAAGGATATAAAGGGAAGGGACAAAAAGTCATTTGTAGATGATCTGATAATTTATGTGGGAAATTCAACAGAATCAAGTGACAAACCATTTGAACTAGTAAGCAATGTTGGCAGTTATTGGATACAAGGCCAACTTACAAAAATCAACTTACAGAATAAAAAAAAGATCTTTTCAGAGCAACAAAAACTCTGAAGTACCTAGGAAACTGTCTAATAAAGAATGTGTAAGACTTTTAAGGACAATAATTTTAAATTCTATTAAAGATCATTATAAGGCTTAGATAGGTGGAGAGGTATACCATGCTCATGATTTTATACCAAAAATGTAAATTCCCCATAAATTCATCCATAAATTCAATGAAATTCTAAAGGAATTAGGATAGAATTTTGAGACTAGCTTAAGAAACCAATTCTAAAATGATTATAAAATAATAAAGGTCTGTCAGTTCTAAGACAATTTTGAAAAAGAGAAAATAGGGATGTTCACCCTATGATGTACTGTAGATATGCAATGACTTCTTTAGGGATCCAATGAATATGCTTCTGGTGCAGGGTCAGTGAATCAGGCCCATGCAGCAGAACGGAGTACAAAAAGAAACTCAGGACGAAATACATACGTGTGTTCTTTATGTGAGAGACGTGATGTACACATCCACGGAAAAAGGATGGCCTATACAAACGTGATATTTGGAGAGCTGGCTTAGCGCAAGGAGAAAAATAATTCAGATTTTCCTCTTCTACCATTTACAAAAATAAACTCTAAATGAATTACAGACTTAACGGGTCCATGGAGAGGAAATGGATTGTAAACCTAAATGTGAAAGGTAAAATTATATGAAGTAGAAGATGAGGGAGCTTGTATGTGTGTATGTATATGTGACTTTGGGGTGAGCTTAAAGATTTTTAAAGCACTACTCAAAAAGCATAGATCATGAGGGAAAAAACAAATGATAGACTGACCACATTAAGAATTTTTTTTGGTAAAGGACACCAAAGACATAAGTGACAGATTGGTGATAGACTTGAAAATACTTGTACCTTTTAAAACTGACAAGGGATTAATTTCTAGAATATACCAGAAACTACCACAAATCAAGAAGGAAAACTCAGGAAACTTTTTAGAAAACTAGGCAAATAATATAAATTCATAGGAGGCTTACAAATATGGGAAGAGATGCTCAACTTCCCTGGTGATAAAACATACACAAAACAAAACAAGATGTCATTTTCCATCCATTATATTAGCAACCTTTGGAAAGAACAATACCACCAAGTATTGGAGAGGATTTGGGGAATGAGAACACTCAAGAGTTCTGGTGGGAGTGTAAAATTGGGCACCCTGGAGAGCTATCTGGCATTTCTTTAAATTGTTTATATATATCTAAAATTCAGCAATCCCACTTCTGGGTATATGCCCCAGAGAAATTCATGGACAAGTCTTGGAGGAAACACAAACAAGTATGTCCAATGGAGCATTGTTTATGGTAGCAGAGAGCTGTATAATCAACACACCCTTCCCAGGGAAAGGGAGAGTTATAAATAATAATATTAGCTAGCATACTTTCTGTTTTTGAGCACTTAAATATGTTCTTGTGCCAAGCATGTTTCAAAGCTCCTCAGAGATATCAAAAACTCATTTAATCCTCATAGCCACCCTATGATGTAGGAACTCTTAGTGTCCCACTTTACATATTAGGAATGTGAGGCACAGAGCAGTTAAATAATTTGCCCAACATCACACAGCTAGTAAGTAGGAAGAGCCAGGATATGGTAGGTGAATTATCATGAACTACTCTATGGTAATCAGAAACCATGGACTAGATTTAGTGACAAGATCTTAAAAGCACAGTGACAAATGAAAAGTGAGATGTATAACACAGTACCACTCTTGCAAAATAAAGAAACATGCATTCACCAAAAATATCAGGTGTTCTTTGGCAAAAGGATGTATGTCCAAGGACGTCTGAGTGGGTCCCTGTAGGTGGCAGTGAGGAGGGGAGATGAAAGACGAGCAGCCGTGCCCTGGCTGGGTGGCTCAGTTGGTTAGAGCATCGTCCCAATACACCAAGGTTTTGGGTTCGATCCCATACAGAAAACAAACAATGAATGCATAAATTAATGGAACAACAAAGCAATCTCTCTCTCTCTCTCTCTTTCTCTCTCAAATCAATTTTTTAAAAAACGAGCAGCCTTGCAGATAACATTGACCATCATCCATCTTGTCCTTGGGAGCATGATGGACTCTGTGGACCAGAGGCCCAGACATTAAAAAGGAAACCAGTGCCATTAAAACCCATTTTGGACAGTTGAGGAACCAAGGACAATGTAGCTGAGAAAGAAGGCTGACACTGAGGGGCCCTCTCATTGACCCTATGCACTGAGGGCTACTAGGCGCAAGCAAGAAAAGATAGCAGGGAAAGAAGACTTTGTCAGTTGCCGTTGCCTCTGTAGTTTATCCACACGCACAAAATTAAAAGAAGGCCAATGTTCTCCTCGCTGTCTAAAAAGCTTTCTGGGCCACCTGTCCTCACTGCTTCCTGGACACACTAGTTTTAACAAAACCCCCAGGAACATGAATTTAGGGAGCAAAAGCTATTTATAATCAATCTCTCTCTCTCTCTCTCTCTACACACACACACACACACACACACACACACACACACACACACACACACACAGTGTCGCTGCTTCCACATTCTCTACAGTTTCATCAGTGTTTTTTCCCTTTGCAATGGCACATAGCTATGTCAAATTACGGAAGGAGCTTCCCAGAAAATCTGGCTGATGGTAGGTAGGTGTTGCTTGCAGACACTGACACAGAGAAGCAGGCGTTCAGGTGTGATGTGGTGTGGGGTCTGCGTGTGTGGTGTGTGTTGGGGGGATGGTGAACATGGGCGAACCGCTATCTTTTTTTCTAATAACACATTCCAGCTGAGATTTCCGCAGGGCCTGAGGGTTTACGTGGAGCCCTGATGAAAAGGCGGCTGACTGGAGGCCCCGTGAGGGAGGGCCGGTGCAGTGCGCGGTTGCTGTGGCTGGTAGGACTCCTCACGCAGGCCCCCCAAGGCGTCACAGGCAGAGGCACCTCTAGAGAGGTTTTCTGTGCTCTGCTCTTTAAGTACCGCAGAAAAAGCAGCAGGCTAGGGAACAGAAAAGTTCCTAGTCTTATCTCTGCCTATCCCTAGTTTAGTGAGACTTTCTTCGTGGATTAAACAGGAATCATCAGGTTAGTCCCGCCGACCTCTCAAAGTGAGGGGTGTGGTATATGAGGTTCATGAGGTTCCACCTGCAAAATGCCTTCACAACCATGAAGTGCTGTAGAGAATGCTTTATTTTTCTTCCTATGATAACATCTCGCGTTTTCATCTGTACCTTCTCGGAACCTCACAGGCTCTTGGATCCTTTCCAAGTCCTAGCGGAGGTGGGAGGTGGGGTGGGGGTGGTGGTACGCTTGTTACATTTCACCTATAGGAAACCAGGAACTGTGTCCCAGATGATGCCCTGTGTCGCATGTCAACGAGGCCCGATGCTGATTGTCCTTGTAGGAAAGGAGGTGTCGTGGAAGGAGGTGGCGGGGGCGCGGGTGGGGAGTGGTATGGGTGCAAGTTGAAGAGTCCACACCTGTGGGGAGGTTGGCCTAAGGCTTGGCCTTGGCCTCCCTGAGTGAAGCTTACTGGGCTCCTTGGGTCCTCCTTTACCACCTATAAAAAAAGTCTTGATTTAGCGAGGACAGTTAGGATCCAATCGTGCACCGAGTTCATCTGAGTCCTGGAGAAATACTTGGCTTTTCCTGTCACACAGTCTGCATCACATTTGTTTTTGACACTCACTTGCTTTCAAAACACCTTAATACAGTTACTCCCAGAACGTTGGGTGACTTACAAACTTCATGCCTTTGAAAGGTAAAAGCTCTCCATCCTTTTGATGCCAGCAGCTGCAGGTAAGCCAGGGGCTGAGCTACTGTGACAAAATTCTGGTTTCATCCACCAGAACCCGGGAAGCTGCTTTCTCATTTTATGCTCTGCTATTGTCAGAGTGCCGGAGATCTCTATTAATAGACTAAGTAATTCATGCTGCCAGTCATTTTCCAAGAGGAGGCAGCAATGCAGCCAACCAGGCTCAGCTGGCCCCTCTTGCACTGAGAAGTTTCGGCTGTGTATGTGGCCATAATTGGGTTAGGAGTCTGCTAATATGATTTGCTGCCTGGAAATGCAAAAGCCATGAGTCAGTTAAACATCAAGGTGAAGTTATTTCCAGCCGATCAATTGCAGCATCTCCCCAGCAGCTGAGGCCTGGGTGACAGGAGCGGTGGATTTGGCAGGCAAGGCTGCGCTATCTTTCCACGGGTGCCCTTGCCTTCGTATTTTTTGTTTATTTTTTCAAATACAGTTGACATTCAATATTATTCTGTATTAGTTTCCGATGCACAGCATAGTGGTTAGACAATCATGTACTTTGCAAGAGTGCTTCAGGTACCCACCTGGCTCCATATATAGTTATCACCGTATTATTGACTATATTCCCTATGATATAATCTACATCTCTGTGACTATTTGGTAACTATAAATTTGTACTTCTCAATTCCTTCACCTTTTCCACCCAGCCCCCAACACTTCTCCCTTCTGTCAGCTGTCAGTCTGTTCTCTGTGTCTATGAGTCTGTTTCTATTTTGCTTGTTTGTTCTTTAGATTCCACATATAAGTGAAATCACATGATATTGTCTTTCTCTGACTGCCTTATTTCACTTAGCATAAAACACTCTTACAGTCCATCCATCCTGTCACAAAAGGTAAGATTTCATTCTTTTTTATGGCGAGTAGTATTCCATTGTATGAATGTACCACGGCTTTTTACAATGAAGCAATACAAGTGCCCATCAATAGACGAGTGGATAAAAAAACTGCCGCCTTTATCTTTGGAAGCACAGACTCCACGTTCCTGCTCTGGGAGGCCTGCCTTGCAGGGGTGGACTCCCAGCAGAAGGGAGGGTTCAATTGGTTCGATTCAATTCAGCAAACATTAAATCAACTCCGATTGTGTGCCCAAAGTACACAAAAACAAGGGGCTTCCTTTTTCTTTTAACTTATATTAAATATCCTTGTTCTAACAGTTCAAATGGTAAGGTAGAAGGTCATCCTCTTCTCCAAAGCCTAGCTCTTTGAAATACACAATGTTGAGTTTCATTATGTGCTTCCATATGTTTTCTATGCTTCTACAAACATACACGTTTAGGGATGTTATCAAAACAAAAAGGCCTAATACTTCCGTCTAGAAGGTACCCAGCCATGTAATATGAAACATAGAGACATTTGTTGAAGAAGATACAAGAAACATTGTACACAGGACAATGACACCTCAGTCCCCTTCAAAGTAGGAACCTTGGGACCTCACACAGTTCTCCCAATCACCATCAGGTGCCCCAACATATTTTCCTGAATCTTATTGACGGACTGAAATTTCTTCCATTTCAAAGGTAATTTTAGTTTTGGGAAAAGCCAGAAGTTACGGGGTAAAAATATGTACAAGGTTTTTCCAGAAAAAGTCCAAACATTGTTAATGTAACAAGAATGGTTTGTGTGACAATGCCAGTGTAACCTGGCAGCCAAGGAGAGTCAACTGGAATGTGCATGTGTGAGCAATGATGGCTTCACTGTACTAGGCAGTGGGGGTGGTAGACACCGTTGAATGAACATGTGTACTGTGTGGCTGTCACACTCAAAATGAGCAAGTAGAGCAACAAATCTGCATCATCTTTTGCGTTAAGCTTGAACATTCCTCTCCGGAAACTATTTGGATGATTCAGAAGGCTGCAGCTATGGGCAACTGGTGATTGTCAGCTTCATCACAACAGGGTGCCCACTCATGCATCACACCTTACGCAGAGATTTTTTGAAAAACATCAGATCACCCAGGTGACTCAGTCCCCTACAGCCCAGATTTGGTGTCCTATGACTTCTGACTTTTCCCAAAATAAAATCACCTTCGAAAGAGATTTCTGACCACCAATGAAATTCAGGAAAGCATGATGGGGCAGCTGATGGAGATGAGAACTGTGTGAGGTCCCAAAGTGCCTACTTTAAAGGGGCTGAGGCATCACTGTCCTATGTACAATGTTTCTTGCATCTTGTACCTTCTTCAATAAATGTCTCTGTTTTTTACTAGCACATAGCTTGATACTTTCTGGCCAGATCTTGTATTTATATATGTCCTGCAACTTCCTCTTTTCCATTTACCCATATAACATGAAAAGTTTCTAGGTTAATATGTATAAATCTAGCCCATTTCTTTTCAATAGCTGCACACAATTAAACACTATGGTTATTGTACAATTCATTTAATCATTTTTCTTCTGATGTACATTCGGTTGTTTCTAATGTTTTCACTCCCAGATGCTTTCTCTGGAAGTACAGTGTGCCAAAAATGGGGCATTTGGCAGTAGACAGACCTGGCTTTGAATCTCAGCTTTGTATTTACTGTGTGATCTTATGGGTATTCTCCAAGCTCCTCTAGCCTCAATTTTTTTTTAAAGATTTTATTTATTTTTAAAGAGAAGGGAAGGGGGGGGAGAGAGAGAGAGAGAGAGAGAAATATCCATGTGAGAGAGAGCCATCAAACGGTTGCCTCTTGCATGCCCCCAACTGGGGACCTGGCCCACAACCCTGGCATGTACCCTGACCGGTAATCAAACCAGTGACCTTTCGCTTTCTGGGAAGACACCCAACCCACTGAGCCACACCAGTCAGGGCTAGCCTCAGTTTCTTCAGCTGCAAAATGGGGGCAGCAAACAGTTTGAAGTGATGTGGTGAGGATCAAATGAGATGATCTAGACCAGGTATTTATAAGAAGGGCCTGACACACATGTTAATGGTAACTCCAGTTTCAGACATCTTCCTCTGTCTTGCCAGAATTCTCACTGTTGTAATTTAAAGAGAGGACTCTGCAGGGCTGGGGCTCTGGGAAGAAAGTCATTGGAGAAACGCAGGTCCAGCTTATGCCAGCTCTACCATATCTGCAGATAAAGGTGCAGACTCCTCTCAGAGACGGAGGCTGGGAAGTTCCTGTGTGGACTCAGGAAGGAGGTGGCTTTCCTGCCTCTGCTCTGTGAGCTGCACACCTTTGAGGGTTTCCAGTCACCCTAAGTCAGTGCGCTGTGTTCAGAGAAGTGGAAGGGTCTTATGCAAGGTCCTCATGCAAGGAACCTCCCCAGCCTACTCATGGTGCCAGACACCACTCTGCCATGTGGCAGGTGCGCTTCGGCTGCTGCAGTCACTGCTCCCACCCATGTGAGTAACCAGAGCCACTGGAAGTTCTCCTTAAGGGCTGTGGTCATTTATCGAGGTGGCCTCGATTCTTAGTGGTTATAATTCTCAAGCGCCATTTAGTCTTGTGCCATCAGCCTCCTCTGTTGCAGAGCTTAGAACACGTGCGGTTGGGCTGTCAGCCCCTGCATCCTACAAATCGGGCCTCAAGGTAGAACATTCTCCCTGCCTAACTTGTGTTCACAGCCTGGCTCCCAACCCCCTCACTCCCAGCAAGAGGTTGACATGGTTTTCTTGAAGGGCCTCTTCATTCTAGAGTCCAGGGGCCAGTTGGGTTGTCTCAGAGTCTTTTCATTGTTTCTCTCAAGAGGCTCCAGGCCCATCAGACAGATGCACCCTGGTGGTCTTCCTTTGAAATCCTAGAAATCTCTGGATGTGTATACAGATTAGGCTCCTACATCAATTTGCACATTAATTTACTTACCTGTGTATCCAGAATATTATAGGTCAGAGATTCAAACAGTGGTCCACACACTGGTTTCAGTGAGTGGTTCACAGTGAAATAGGAAAAATAAGAACAAGGTGTTGAGTTTTCATAAAGATAAGCGTATTTGATTTAAAGGATTCTTCTTTATCCTTTAAGATTGAGAGATTACTTTTTTGCCATTAAAATGTTTTCTTAATGGTGATTATTTTTTTTTTTTTTGACAAATGGAAGATTTAATTTTCAACAATATTTTATTTTAGATTCTGTGATTGTTCTCAAGAATTTTGATCATATTTCCACTGGGTTTTAATGTTTTTCATGTTGGTTTTCAAGATGATCTATACTTTTAAAACATGGACCCCCTAAGGAAAATATTTACAAATATATCATGATTTGCCATGTCATTTAATTCTATGTATCATGCTTTTCAATTTGTAGTTTATATTTTTATATATTCATTTCCCTTCTTTTTTGTAATTTAGATAATAAAAATTAGTGAAAATAAATCTAACTCTATTTTACATTTTATTTTAAATTTGTATGATTTGTTCACTTAAACATTAATAAGTCTTAAATTTATTGATTTCTCACAAAAGATCTCAAATAGCCACAACAATCTTGAGAAAGAACAAAGTTGGAGGTATCATACTACCTGATATTGAACAATATTACAAGGCTAAAGTAATCAGAACAGCATTGCACTCGCATAAAAACAGACACATAGATCAGTGGAACAGAATAGAAAGCCCAGAAATAAACCCACACCTATATGGCCAATTATTAATATATGACACAGGAGGACAAGGACATACAGTGTGGTAAAGACAATCTATTCAATAAGTGGTGCTGGGAAAATTGAACAAATACATGCAAAAAATAAAACTAGACCGCCTTATTACACTATATACAAGAATAAACTAAAAATAAATTAAAGACTTAAATGTAAGGCTCATAACCATAAAACTCCTAGAAGAAAACATAAGCGGTAAAAACTCTGATATCTCTCTTAGCAATATATTTTTCTGGTATATCTCCTTGGACAAGAGAAATAAAAAATATTAAAAATGGGATTACATTGAATTAAAAAGTATTTGCACAGAAAAGGAAAGCATTAACAAAACCAAAAGACAACCTACTGAAGGGGGGAAGATATTTGTCAATGATACACATAATAAGGGGTTAATACCCACAATTTATGAAGAACTCATACAACTCAACACCAAAAAAACAAACGATCCAATTAAAAAATATGAGAGGACCTGAATAGACATTTCTCCAAAGAGTACACACAGATGGTCAATAGACATATGAAAAGATCCTCAATGACACTAATCATCAAAGAAATGCAAATTAAAACCACAATATCACCTCACACCTGTCAGAATGGGTATCACCAATAAATCAACAAACAACAAATGTTGGTGAGAATGTAGAGAAAAAGGAACCCTCATACACTTGTTGGTGGGAATGCAGATTGGTGTATCCACTATGAAAAACAGTGTGGAGGGTCCTCAAAAAGATTGAAAAATGGAAACTACCTTATGACTCAGTGATTCCATTTCTGGGTATATATCTGAAGACACCCAAAACACTAATTAGCACCCCTATGTTCATTGTAGTATTATTTACAATACCCAATATATGGAAGCAATCCAAGTTCCCATCAATAGAGGAGTGGAAAAAACAGTTGTGGTATGGCTTTTGGTCAAGATGGTAGAGTAGAAAAATGTGATACTCACATCTTCCTGCATCAAAATTATAGGTAAACTCCAGGAAGAAAACATCATTCAGAACCACCTGAAATCTAGCTGAACAGAAGTCCTATACCTAAGGATATACAGAAGAATCCATGTTGAATGGTAGGTGGGATGGAGACTCAGAACAATGTGGTCCCACACTCATGTTTGGTGGTTAAGAATTGGGAGGGATATCTTGGCTGAGAAGGTCCCCGTCATGAGGGGTCCCAGCCCCACACCTGGCACCCAAGCCCAGGGTTTCACTGCCAGGAAGAGAAGTCCCCATACTTTCAGCTGTAAAAACTAGTAAGGATTGTGGTTGAGTGAGACAAAGGGATGATAGAACCCCAAGCTTTCCTCTTAAAGGGCCTGTGCACAAACTTACTCAGATTGACTCACTCTGATCTCCAGTGCTAGACTGCAGCTTGAAATGCACCAGGGAAATATGAGGAATAACTGAATTGTCTGGCTTTGGGGTGAAGGTTGGAGGGGCAGCTTTCTCCCAGATAGAAATAGTAGAAGCTGTTGTTCCTTTGCTGAGCTCTCTGCTAACAGACCTGGCAGGTGGGTGCCATATCTGAGTCTCCATCAACCTGGTTGTTTACCCAGCTCTGGTGATTCCCTGAGACCTGGCCCCACCCTTTTACAGGCCAACCAAAGCCATTTCCAGTGGGTTTTCCATACAAATTTCCTGTCTTGGCTCATGCTTCATACTTTCCTAAATTCTCTCAAAGGTTCATTAAGCCCAAACAAGCAGCATCTGGCCTTGGCATGCCCTGTGCCTTTCTAAGTGGCTCCATGCCTGGCACTAGCAGCAGTCAGCCCTGGTTCTCTGCTTGGCTGCTTCTGAGAACCTCTAATCCCAGCACAAGTAGCAGCCATCTGCAGATCACTTTGTAGTTTATGCTTAATGGCCCTGGACAGGGCACAGGTGGCAGCTGACCTTGACTTGTACTTCCTGAGAGGCCCTAGGGCTAGCACACAGAGAGGACAGCCTGAGACCATGCCAGAGCACCACCAAACCACCTCTATGAGAAACACACTCAACAGGAAAACAATTCAGACACAATAGTCACCCTGAAGTTGAGTCCTGCTCTATACCCTGCACAGCAGCTTCTCTGCTGTAGTCTTGGCTAGTCCTCACAGCTTATCATTTTAGGAGTAAATTCCTCCTACTGATATGCCAGTAGCAACCAAACAGGGGATGCACATGGAGTGCCCAGCTTGGGTTCCTAGAAAGTCTGTGCTTCTGGACCCTACAGGAAACCTACTACATAATGTCACTCTACCAAGCTCAGGAGACATAGCAGCTCTACCTAAAACAGAAACAAACACAGGGAGGCAGCCAAAATGAGGAAACAAAGAAACATGTCCCAAATCAAAGAACAGAACAAAACTCCAGAAAAAGAACTGGTCAAAATGGAGATGAGCAATACACTAGATATGGAGTTGAAAACACTGGTTATAAAGATGTGCAATGAACTTAGAGGAAAAGTAGATGAACTTATTCAGAATTTCAAGAAAGAGCTAGAAAACATTAAAAAGAACTAGTCAAAATAAAGAATACGACAACTGAAGTGAAGAATACATAACAGGGAATCAACAGGAAAGTATATGGAGCAGAGGATCAAATCAGTGATCTGGAAAACAAAGAAGCAGACAACACCCAGTCAAAACAGCAAAAAGAAAAAAGAATACAAAAAATGAGGACAGTGTAAAGAGCCTCTGAAACAACCTCAAGTGTACCAACATTTGCATCATTGGGGTGCTGGAGAGAAGACAGATAGCAAAAAATTGAAATCTTATTTGAAAAAATAAAGACAGAAAACTACCCTAATTTGGTGAAGGAAATACAAATAAAAGTCCAGAAGCACGGAGAGTCCCAAGCAGTATGAACCCAAAGAGGACCACACCAAGACATATCATAGTTAAAATGCCAAAGGTTAAATACAAAGAGAGAGTCTTAAAAGCAGCAAGAGAAAAGCAGTTAGTCACCTAAGAGGGTGCTCTTGTAAGATTGTCGGCTGATTTCTCAACAGAAACTTTACAGGCCAGAGGGATTGGCAAGAAATATTCAAAATGATGAAAAGCAAGGACCTATAACCATGATTGCTCTACCCAGAAAAGCTATCATATAGAATTGAAGGACAAATAAAGAGCTTCCCAGACAAGAAAAAGCTAAACAAGTTCATGATGACCAAACCAGTATTATAAGAAATGTTAAAGGAAAAAAAGATAAAAAATCTGAATAATAAAATGATAATAAATACAAATCTATCAACAATTACTTTAAATGCAAATAGAGTAAATGCTCCAATAAAAAGTCACATATGGTGACTGCATTATTAATAAAACAAGACCTTACATATGCTGTCTATAGAGACTGACTTCAGATTTAAAGACACACACGGATTGAAAGTAAAGGGATAGAAAAAGATATTTCATCAAAATGAAAACAAACAAACAAAAAGCAGGAGAAGCAATGCTTATACCAGACAAAATAGACTTTAAAACAAAAGCTATAACTAGAGACAAAGAAGGACACAGCAATTCCACTTCTGGTATTTATCTGGAGAAACCCAAAATACAAAATTGAAAAGACATATGCATCCATGTTCATTGCAGCATTATTTACAATATTCAAGATATGGAAGCAACCTAAGTGTCCACTGATAGATAAATGGATAAAGAATAAGTGGTGCCTATATACAATGGAATATGATTTAGCCATAAAAAAGAATAAATCTTACCATCTGCAACAAGATAGATGGACTCTAGAAAGTATTAGTCTGAGTGAAGTCAGACAGAGAAAGACAAATATCATATGATTTCACTTATATGTGGAATCTAAAAAAAAAGTAAAGGAACAAGCAGACCAAAACATATTTATACAGAAAGAGAACATTTTGATGGTTGCCAGATGGGAGAGGGGTTGAAGGAATGGGAAAATGGTAAAGGGATGATAAGAAGTGTAAATAGTTATAAATGAAAAAAAAAAAAGGGTGGGGACAAAGGAATTAAGAAGTGCAGGTAGTTATCAACCGAGTAAAGTGCCTAATAGGAAATAATAGTCAATAATGTAATAACTACGTAGGGTGCCCAGTGGTTACTTGAAATATTGGTGGGAACATCTTGTAAAGCATATGATTGTCTAACCTCTATGTTGTATACCTTAAACTAAAACAACTAATATATAATATAAACTATAATAGAAAAATCAAATTTGAAAAAATGTTGGTTTCTTGCCTTTTTTAATGTCTTTATTTGGACATTAAAAAAATAGGCAATCCTAGATAGAGTCCCAAATTTCATAATTTTCATTATCTTTGAAATCCCAATGCCTGGCAAACACTTTTCTGTGTGGTCTCTCTCCCTGCCTCTCCTGGTGCTGCTGGTCTCCACAGAATATACTTACCAGTCTTGTTGTAGCACGTCATAGAAGCATGAGAGGTGTCATTGACAAAAATGGGCTGTATTGTCTGTTATTCTGCGATCCATTAAAAAAACACGTGTTCTAATAGCTCCCTTATTTCTCTAAAACCTTAGATTATCCTTTTCATCTTATAACTCAGTATCTCTCCTGGCTGACTCATTAGCATAAAACTCCATTGTTAGCTCAGCATTAGTGTTCATTCTCCACAGCTGCAACTACAACTTACACTTGTCAATAGCCACCAATTCAATACATTATAACTTCTGATTACAACAGCTGTGGTTTCCTCCTGACTCAGTGATTCACATGAGAAACAAGGATGAGGGTGACTCACGGACCTAACATTAATCTGAGAGTGCCCCAGGATCATGCCTTCTATACCACACTTCCTGCTGGATAAACTCGTTTTCATCCACCCATTTTCTCCAATGAGTGAAATGGTTGCCTGAATTTTGGGATATTCATTGTTTTTGGTGGGAATTAGCAGTCTCAGGCAGGGCCAGGGATGGCAGAAGTATGAGTTAGGCATCATGGTAACGTGGAGCTCCCTGGGCATTTGTTGCAATGGGCTCTTGTCCTGACTGCACTGCTTAACTGTGTGACCTGGAGCAAGTCAGCACTTCTCTGCACCTCATTTTTCTGCACCTGGAAAACAAATAGGTTGGTCTTTACATACAACACAAGCCATTGAGGTGTAAAACAAATATATTAGGCTTTCTATGACACTTATCTTTCTAAGAAATCTATGTGAATAGCGGTTAGAGGCCCACGTCAGGCACTCACCTCCGCTATGTGGTACTGAGGGAAGGGGGAGGTTCATGATTTGTTGATGTTGCCTCACTGATTTGTGAGCTCTCAGCAGACTGTAGTGTTTTACAATGTACTGATGCCCCATTAAAATGCATTATCTAGTTTGAACCAAATTAACCTTCATAAAATGGATGAGCGACTAAATGATTCCTGCAAAGATGCATCTGTGCTTCTGTTTCTATTTTGTTTGTTAGTTTATTGTGTTCATTAGACTCCACATATAAGTGAGATCATGTGAGATTTTTCTTCCACTGACTGGCTTATTTCACTTAACATAATATTCTCCAGGTCCATCCATGCTCTTGCAAAAGGTAAAAGTTTCTTTTTTTACCGGTGCGTAGTATTCCACAGTGTAAATGTACCACATGGAACAGACTGCCAGCTGCCGGGGCCGGGGGCGCTGGATGAAAGACGGTGAAGGGGTGAAGCAAAGAACACTTACGCATGACCCGTGGACACAGACAAGAAAAGTGAAAAAAAGTGGGAAAAACTGTAATAGCATAAACAATAATAAAAAAAGAGTTTGCCAAAAATAAAAAGCTTCCTTCAAAGAAATGCATGGATTGAAAATAATAGTAATTTTGCAAGAACAAGGAAGCAGCAAAAAAAAACAGCAAAATTGACCCTTCTCCTGTGCCTGAAACAATATCTCCAGTGGTATCACCAATAGATAAAAAACAATAAAAGATCTAATTGCATCAGATAAGAAGTTGACTTAATATCCCTGAACTCTCTGGGCTTTAAAAATATGGACCTCCTTCCTCTGGCCAACAATGCACTTTGTGTGTTGTGTCCATTGTGTTTGTGAGTTACTTTTCTCAACTAACTCAGCTTTCAAATCATTAAAAACAAGCACAAAAATAAACTGAACTTTTGAATTGATGTATCAAAAGTTTAATATTTGAGATATTTGAATTGATGTGTTTCAAAGCATAACACGAAAGTTAAAAATGAGGCAAATTCTACAACATTGTTCTCACTAAAAATACAGTTATGGATAGTATTTTAATGAGAACAAAAAGATTTGCATAATTAATAAGTGAATTTAAATATATTAGGAATAATTTTTTATTTTGATGGCATTCTTTAAAATATCTTTATCTTGTGTTGGCTTTATAAAAATGAATGTATTAGTACAGAAGTACATAATTTAATTTATAAAGAAATATATATGTGGGATATAAAACAGAAAGAAAGCAACAAATGAATAAAACAGACAGACAGACAGACAAAAACCTCATTGACACAGACAACAGCATGGTGGTTACCAGAGGGGGAGGGGGATAGGAAGGTTAGGGAGGGTAAAGGGGGCCAGGAAAAAGGTGACAGAGACTAGACTAGCATTTGGGTGAGGAGCACACACTATACAGATGACGTATTATAATACTGTATACTTAAAACTTGTATAGATCTTATTAGCCAATGTCAATACATTTAATTTAAAATTAAAAAAGAGAAGTGTGTATTTGGGGTGTGCTCCAGTATTTTTATATTGCAGAGATCCAATCAAGAAACCTAAAGATGAGGACTAGGTGACTGGGGAACCATCTTCTGGCTGTGGTGGATCTGCATCAGAAGCCAAATCAGTTATAGGAACAAGCGTCTGGGGGATATGTCAGAATCTAACAGCTAACATTAATTTTTAAAAGACCAATCATAATTTATTGAAACCAACAAGTAACTTCCACTTCGTATCACTGTGGAACATAGAAGCATCAATGGAGAAACAGTGTTTTTGCTGTTTCAAATGTCCCTCATTGTTGAACCACTTATAAATACTGTATATATTTTTAGGGACTGGTAGAATTGAAGCAGGATAGTAAGAAGCTAGAAAAATTCCTGGGTAAGTCGAATGGGGAAACTGAGACAAAATAATCAAACAAGGCCAAAAACTTTGAACAACTCACCGA
The DNA here is from genome assembly GCF_021234165.1 of Pteronotus mesoamericanus. NCBI lineage: Eukaryota > Metazoa > Chordata > Mammalia > Chiroptera > Mormoopidae > Pteronotus > Pteronotus mesoamericanus. The sequence continues at coordinate 67,675 of NW_026555172.1, forward strand.
CAGCTCGTGAACTGCAAGACCTTATTTTTCCTAAGGACACTTAAGAGCAAATGGTTTATACCTCTCCTCTCTAACCAGGGAGTACATGGCTTAAATCTCTCTGGTCTGGTGCATAAAGAACAGAGACCCAATTAATGCCATTTGTGCCAGCTAAACCCAAGGACAGACCAAGTTGGGAACAAATAACAAAGACCCGATTAGGGCCAGAGAGAGCCAAGATAAAAGTAAAGCAGCAAAGCTGACCAGAGAATCATTCCAAACTCCCCTATGCACTCATTTTGATGCATCGGCATGTTAAAAATCACCACCTTTGTGTCTCAGTAACTGAGCACTGGCCTCAACAAAGGGTTGCTGGTTTCATTCCCTAAGGCACAACCCCCTCTTTTCCCTCCCTCCCTCTCTCTAAAAATAAATAAAATCTAAAAATAAAAAATAAAAAACATAACTGGAAAGCTGATGAACATTGTACTGCAGCTCCCCCTCCCCTCAAAGACTCTCACCCACAGGAGAAAAACAAAAACCCTCAAGACAAAGACTGAGTGCGGTCTTGCTCTAGAGCACGCCCTTGCCCTTTCCTAAGCCTGAACCTTTTACCTTTCCTCCTAAACTTGAAGGGCCCCCATGACACTGGCCACCGGGGGAGCAGTGGGCAGTGGCAGCTCATCCCAGGCTCACCCCCTGAGCCTGTGTCCCAGGCCCCCTTTTTCTCTGACTTCCCAGGGAGCTGAGAGCAGCCCCGCCGTGGCTCACTTCTTTCCTACAAGGCTTCTAAGGAGCCAAAGCAGCCCCGCCCAGGCTCTCTCCTGTTGGCTCCTCTACCCTAAGTCCTTCCTTTGTTTCACTGTCCCCGGCTTTAATCGATGTACCTCTCAAAATCACCTGGACTCGTGCTGTGAAATCTTCCCTATATGAAGCCAAGAACCCACACAATACACGCCAGCCTGCGGCAGAACGGCTCTGGGCCCAGTCCCTGTCCAGTAACTGTGTGAATCATGAAATGAAAATTGACTGCTTATATTTTCTAGAAAGTATAATGTAATGGGAACAACTTAAATGATCTCTATTTTTGAAAGCTGTCTTGAAATTTATAATACTATCAAGATGCAAGCTGAGCAGAAGTACAATTCCTCCTTAAAAAAGTTTCAAAGCCAAAATTAAATGTAGATAATTAAAAATATTTATTTCATTTTTACTTATTTTTTATTGTTTATTGCTCTTCACCTGCACCGTTTGTCACTTGCTTCTGAACACTCCTCCTTTTGCTCTCAGTTCTTAGATAGGACAAAGGTCTGGAGGTCTGGGCAGTTCTTATTAAATGTTGTCCTTGCTAAATGTTAAAATGTAGCACAGTATTTTGTGGATGCAGCTATAGACAGGATGAGCTTGACAGGAACTCAAGGGAGTCCTGCAAAGACTAAATCAATGTGTAGTTGACTAAATAGTATACATAAGCAATGGTTAAGCCTCCTTCAGGGAGACAGAGCTTTGGATACAAATCCTCCCTTTGTGACAACCACATCTTATTCTTGAATAGAGCACTCAAAGGGCAGAATCTTGGAGTTAGTTAAAGTCATGATCTTTCCTTTTATAATATTCCAAGAAGCCCCATTTCCTTTTCGTGACAAAATTTAGTGACTTCATTTACTCTTGCTTGAAAATTCTGATCTGCACTTTTAAATGAGGCTTGCTTTGGAGTGTTTTGCCCTCTTCCTCATCAATGTCAGTATAGAATAGATTTTGTTCTCTGCTTTGGGTATTTAGTGTGCACTTGACTCTCTCGCATCAGTCAGTTTCCTCCTTGGCTCCAAGCAGTGGAACCTGGCCATCTACATGGCCACCACCTCCTGATTCCAAGCTACCCCCTCTGTTCTCTTCCTTAAGGGAAGCTGCCAGTTCTTCCATATTTAGCAAACCTTCCCGCGGGAACTCTGTCTGCCTTTCCACACAGGTCCTAGAGATCAGTGTGGAGCTCCTGAGTGTTCCTTCCGTTGCCCATACTAATCCTCAGCATGTTTTAGCTTTGTTCACTTGTGTTACGATGGATTTCATTCCTTCTTTCAAAGCTTGAATTTTAGAAAAAGTACCTGACAATGCTCTTCCTGATCTGAGCATTGAGGTTCTTCTTTGCCAGCTGGTTTCCTGCTCAGGGCTTGGTGGCCCAAGCCACAGGGCTGGGTGTGTCCAGGGTGCTGGGCAATTCTGGGCAGTCATCCTCTCTCACCCCCGGGGGAAACTGGATGAGAGCTTTACGTTTTACTAGAACTAGTGTCCAGCCACTAATGATGTGTTCATCTCTCTGTACAGAAAACAGTTCTCTCACTGGCTGAAAAATTCTGCCTGACATCAAGAAACATGTGAAGTATCACATCACATTTCCCCATCTGCCACTGACATCCAAAGAGTGAGACCTATTCATCAGGTACTTCTGTAACAGGGAATAAAAACTTTGCACTGCTCTGCCTGCCCGTGAAATAGAATAAAATGTACTAATAAACTGATAAAAGGAACTCACATCCTGACAGTTTCTTTGTAAGCATGTTGCAGGCGCCAGCAGTCCCAGTTCCTGCTTGTACAAGAAATGGCCTTGACCATGACTTCGGTGGATGCAGATCGCCCAACTGCAGGAATTGGGCTGCATGGACCAGCTCCAGGATGCAGATGTTAACGATCCAAACTGGGGCCGGCAAGGACACCGCCTGGGCGTCCACAGCCTCTCCCTCCAACCTCTTTGTTCTCCTTGTCCCTCTCCCTCCCTATAAAAAGTCCCGCCTGCACTGAGATGTTGAGATGGTTTTGAGAGCATCAGACTGCTGTCTTCTCGGGTGTGTCGACTCCTGAATAAACCTATTTCCCTTTTCACCAGCTCCTGTCTCACGAGTTTGGCTTTTGTTGTGGCAGGCGGTTAAACCTAGGTTTTGGTTATACTTCTTTCATGACGCTCTGCAGCGTCTCGTGAGCTCCCCCACAGTACAGATGCACAGCAGGATAAAATTCCTCTGCAGGGCTCCAGGCTGCTACGGAGCACCTGCGGCCCCCAGGGCCAGCTGGACCACCACAGCTGTGGAACTCATGCAGCGGGGTTCTGCCCAAACCAAACCGGTACCAGGTAACCAGGGCAGGACGTGCCTGGTGAGTGGGTGAGTGGAGAGAACGGAAACAGGAAGGTCAACTCTAAACACTGCCCGTGGCTCCTCTTCCCTCTACTTGAGCTCCTTCGGTGGCCCTTAAGGAACTAACCAGTCCATCCTATGTATCTGCTGTCTGCTGTACCTGGAAAGCACGAAGAAGAAAGAAGCGGCTGCTTAAGACTCATGTCACACAGGAAAGGAGTCATTGACCCCTAGGCCCTCTAAACTCATTCTGCAGCTGCTGCAAGGGAGAGTGAAAAATACCACAACTATAGTAGACAATTTAGAAAAGTCAACACAGTCGCAAGCACCAAAGTCTAAAAGGCTCCTTGAAGTATCTGGGTCTGTTCTTTTTAAAAAGATCAGGTGCTGCAGGCTGCCCGGTGTTGGGGAGGGAAGCTGGTTTCCTAAACTTGTTTCTAAAAGGAAAAATAATTTTAAGGAAATGAAAAAGGAAAACTAAACTTAAGCCAGAACTGAAACACACTCTGGGAGCAAATGACATGCTCACATACATATGCACACCTACATGCACGTGCCTACACACGTGCATACATAGTAACGAAAAATAGCTACTTAGCGAAATTGGGAATTCAAATGAATTAAATAGCTGCAATTGGAAGACAATGGTCAGAATCACCTCCTAAGGTGTTTTACTGTGTTTCATCCTCTCTTTCTCTCTCCCAACTTTCCTTCTTTCTGGCCACAGCCCCCAAGGCCCGCCAGCCCGGGCCTGATCCCCGGCTGCCCTGCTGGCCCAGGCACTGCCGTGCGCCTGGCCAGGCGGGTCCCAGAGTGCTAGGGGAGGGGTGCCGGGACGCTCCTGGACCACATGGTCCCCAAGGCTCTCCAGCCCAGGAACCTGAGCCCCCAGCACCCACCAGACCAGCGAGGGGAGGGGAAAGCAAAGAGCATGGCATTTCCACGCGCTCTGCTTTTTAACGATGACCCCAGAATCCCGTGTGTGGCAGAAATAGATGGGAGGGTATGTCTCTCTGTCCCATCACCTCCCTAGCCCGACACATGCGCCCTACATTCTTCTTTCTGCTGAGTCAGGCCATGTTGCCCCCGTTGCTGGGGCAATGCATGCATGCACAGTCCTTGGCGCTTCCCAACCCCTCCCCCATTTCCTCGGAAAGGGGGCGGTCCTGTTACACAACCAGGGACTGAAACCGCAACCCAGGCATGTGCCCTGACCAGGAATCGAACCTATGACCTTACAATTTACAGGACGATGCCCAACCCACTGAGTCACACTGGCCAGGGCAAAACCAGAGTCTCAGTGGCAACTCCCAGACCTGCTTCATCTCCCCTCTCCATCTGTCTACATGGCCTCACCATCTCCCTAGAGTTGCTTTAGCCAAAACTCTAGCGGTCATCTTTGATTCCCCTCTCCCCTCCTGACTCCCATCCGCTCTCCCATGATGTGCTGTGAAGACTGCCTCGAAAACATTTCCCAGGCCGGTTCTGTTCTCTCTCCTTCCACTACTTCTGCCCTGGTCAAAGCCACCGCCATTTCTTGCCTGAAGCTCTAGTCTTTGCCCCTGGATCACCTGGAGTTATCTTTCTAAATGTAAACTGACTACCCCACACTCCTGGCAAAAGCTTTCCAAGGGCTGCCCTTCATATTTGTAATAAAATCCGGGTCCCTGTCCCGGGCCTGTCACCTTGCCCCTGACACCCGCCCCAGCACACGGTGCACTCCAGGCACAGGGGCCCTTTTCTCTGGTCCCCAGGTTTATTCCTGCTGTCCAGACTTGCACCAGCTCCCGTTCCCATACTAAACACCCCCAAATCTTTCAATTGAATCTCTTTTGTTAGATTTCAGTTTAAACATCATGTCTTTGAACCCAATTCACCCCATTCACTTTATCACATCTCTGTTATATTTTCAACATATTATTTACACGGTGGTCTAAAAGTCTTCATGCAGCGACGTGACCAGCGACTAGAAGTTCATTTGTCCTGTTCCTTCTTAACCTAGGACCCAGACAAGGATTTTGGTTAATTTCCTTTCTTCTTCTTTTTGTTTATGAAATCTGTTAGAACTTTATTATTAATGGATTGCTGTCGAATCTATTATTGTTGAAATTTCTGCTCTTTACAACTGGTGTATGCAGTTGTTAAAGCTGCACTGAAAGCTGCATTACATTGTCTTTTTTCCTTTTTATTGTTGACACTATTGCAGATGTCCCCATTGTCCCCGCCTTTGTCCCCTCCTCCCAGCTCTCTCCCCCGCTTCCCTCTGGCCATCACGACACCGTTGTCAGTGTCCATGGGTTATACACACATGTCCTTTGGCCGATCCCGTCATCTTCTTTTATCTAGTCCCCCTCTTCCCCTTCCCCTCTGACAGCTGTCAGTCTGTTCCATGTATCCATGCCTCTGTTTCATCAGTTTTTTGTTCATCAATTTATTTTGTTCATTAGATTCCACATATGAGTGAGATCGCATGGTATTTGTTTTTCTCTGACTGGCTTATTTCATTAGCATAATAATCTCCAGGTCCAGCCATACTGTCGCAAAAGGTAAGATTCCCTTCTTTTTCACAGCTGTGTAGTATTCCTTTGTGTAAATGTATCACAGCTTTTTTTTTTTTTAAATTCACTATCAGATGTGCTATGGAGCCTATTTTCAGCCATTCAGAATCAAGGAAAGTACTAGATGCTGGTAAACACTCCTATCCTGCACGCAGTGCCTTCCTGGACCTCATGCCCCTAAACCAGGTGATCGTCCTCCCAGGTGTTTTTTTCCATTCTGGCCCTGTCATCTTGCTTTTTGCACTAGTTTGGCCTGTGGACCTCTGAGGGAATGGGGGACGATAAAGGGAAGGGTACCTGGTCCAGAAAACTGCCTTGGGACCGCTGTCTGGCTGCCCTGGAACCCCTTGTTAGGGCACAATCTTACGGAGGCAAGCAGCTTTCCTCAAAGTCACCCACTTTTACTTTTCTTTGCAAAACCTGATTTTCTAACCATGTTCTTAGTTCTCTCTAGTCGTGTGTGTGTGTTTGTGTGTGTGTGTGTGAGAGTGATATCAGTAAATGTTGAGTGAAAGTCTTAGAGGGGAAATTTGCAGGTCCAGCCTATGTGAGAGTGAAGGAAAGGCATCAGGGTTATGCCATTAGCACAATTTCCACTGAAGAGGCAAGGCTGGCACATCTGAGAGAAACCGCAGTCTGCCTAGAACTCGTGGGACAAGAGAGCGAAACATGGAGAAAAGCCAGGCAGGTCAGTGGTGGGTTTCCTTCTTCCAATGGCAAGAGCAAAGTGGACCGATGGGGTGGGCCAAAGGTCGGCTGCAGCCCCCGGCACGCGCCCCACCTGGCGGCCCCACAGCAGGCCCCGCGGCAAGCTGTGGCCCTGGAAGGGAATCACGTAGGTGAACAGAGCGCGGGGTCCTCAGAGCACGGCCACACAGTTCCCTTTGGGGAAGGTTGGAGGAGATGGCGCAGGGCGGCCTGTGCAGCACAGAGATGAAGGCTTGTGGTGAGGGGGAATTTTGAGTGCAGCCTGACAGGGTTACATGGTATGGAGGGCGGACAGAGGCTGCAGCTTAGCGGACCTTCCACTCCTGCTTCCAGTCAGATCAGGGGTGTGAATGATAAATCTGGAGCTACAAGCACATTGTCGCATGTGATCTCACTGCCATCACTGCTGAAACGAAACACGCATCGAAAGAGGGAAATGCTCACCCTCCTGGTGCCCCGGGAAGGGGTCCTGTGTGGGACAATCGAGGCAGCCTCCTGTTCCGTCAGGGCCGGGCCTGCTCAGAGTAGGGGGCAGCACTGAGTCGGTGTCGTAAAGCTTTTTATTAGTCAACAAACTCAGGTAAATTCACTTTGTTGACTTAAGTTGTGAGTAAAGTGTCCTATCAACTCCTGCCAGTTAAAGGAGTCTGTTTCTGAAGAGCTTAGAATAGCGCCTGGCACTGTTAGCTATTGTTTTCATAATAACTGTTGTCATTATGGGAGCCACGGTGTTTCAGCTACTGAATTCTGATAGCTTGTACGAACAAACACTTCTCAGGGTGACTCGAGGGCGATCAGGGCAGTGCTGATTGGTTCAGTGTGCTTGCCTGGTGGGGTGAACAGGCACGGAGGAGGAAAGGCGGACGTAGCCGCTGGTGCACCCTGTTCTTTGTTCTGGCCAAACGTCTGACATTGGCGTCTTTTCTAAATGAAAATGCTCTCCAGCCCAGTCTCTCCCTTTAGCGATGTCCCCAATACACACACATGTTTTCTAGGATGTGTGGAAGCTGCAGGCCTGTCGGTGAAGCAGGAACCTACTGGTTTGCAATGGTGGAGAAACTCTAACGTGCTTTTACGGGGGTCGGGCGTGAGGCCTGTCACTCCACTTAGGAGAGCCATCTCTGAGCCATCGTGGGGGCGCCCATATGATTCCACTAGGATTTAGAGCCTCGATGGATAAGCCTTCACTCCAGGCCTGCATCTTGGTCCGAGAGGGAGGGAAGGCCTTGGCCTTGTTGCCCATATAGACCCACTGCCCTCCTGGGCCTTGGCCTGCGGACATTTATAACATCTGGGAGTGACTCTCCACCACTGGCTACTGGGAAGAGAGTGTGAGCCAGGGTCTCCAAAGGTGAGATTCTTTTAGTGAGGTTGCCAGCTCCTGAGCCACGAAGCTTTTAAGGACTGACCTGCTCACTTGCTCACTGCCAGTCCACAGTCCTTTGCTGTTTGCCCTAATCTGCTCAGAGACTAATCTCAACCTACATCTGGGCTTCCTGACTCTTTAGACAGGTCCTTCTTCTGTTTGTAGAATCACCTCCACCCTCAGCTAACTAAACCGAGCCAGCCCGCCCCTCATTGTCTGAGCTCCCCGCCCTTACCACCAGGCACCGTCTCCCTCTGGCCACACTGCCTGAGAAAACGTTGCCCGCTGTTCTGGGAAAATGCCCATCCTGGTTTGACCTCCATGGGCCGCCCTGATACCAGCTTGCCCAGGCCCTCGGAGGGGTTCTGGGAGCCAAGGCCCGAGGCTGGGGTCTTGGCTAGCCCTCTTTAGGGCAAGCGGTACCAATCTATCTTCTTTTGGAAGCAGAGTACCAGATGTGTGTCAAACAGGCTTCTGTTGGAAAGGGCAGGCTCTCTCTCCCCTGGCACCCTGGGCAAATGCCAGAGTGTCCTTTGGATCAGTTCAACCTTTGATGAAGCCTGTGAGGGGCATAGTTGGGCAGTGATTACTGGTAGAAAACGTTCCTTTTCTCTTCCCTCTCCCCTCTTACAGTACGTAACTAGCAGGGCCCCCTCCTTCCCCATTTTCCAGAATGGCGTTGATATACTGCTTCTGAAATAAACATTCAGTTGCCTTGACCAACTTCTTCAGTAGGGAAAAACAACTTCATATGTCTTTGCATGACCTAACCATATAAATCCTTTCTGAAAAATGTGGAGTGAAATCTTTGCGTTGGGGGGACATTCATCCTAATGAACCATGAAGGTGTGGGCATTTCCCCTCCTTTCCCAGCAGAATCTGTTGACCCACAATGAACATTCTGGGAGGCCCTTGTGAGCCAGTGATAGAAACAGAGTAAAGACAGAGAAGAACATAAAGGGAAGAAGTGGGTGCTGCATTTCACATTGTATCAGGATAAGGGAGGAAAGTCTTATTTTTGTTTCCCAAATAGGTACTTTGCATGAGTAAACCTAAATTATGAACCAGCCTTTTAAAAATAGAGATAATTTGATGTTATCAGAGCGTTTATTTCTTAATTTTAAAACATCTTACTTTCACTGGGGGCATTGCATTTATTTTGCTGGTGTGCATATCTAGTCTATTTTTCATTTTCTCTACACCCTTTCATATCTTCTCCAAATCTACTGTGCTATTCCATAACTCTGTGCCTTTGCTTACGCTGTTCCCACCCCCCGAACACCGCCTTCTCCTGCAGTGTCCCTCCCGCTCTCAGGAACCAAATTCCAACTCATTCATCAAAACTCAACTCAGGTGTCCCTTCTTCCAGGGACCCCTGCTCGTCTCAACCTCTCTCACCTCCCACCCTAACCTAAGGCTCATCCCCACTGAGCTCACACACCCCGCGCATATCCTTCTCTTCTTCCTACCCATATTTCAATTAAAATTTCAGTTATTGTGTCTCCCTTCCCTTCTAAACAGTAAGCTTTTTGGGAGCAGTGACTGCATTTTAGTCACGGTGGCATTCCTACCAGTGATCAGAAACCCCCACACATAGGAGGTTAAAACTGGTATTTCTTACTCCGCGCTCTGACCTCTTTACTTTGCCTCACTCTAGATACTTCCCTTCCTTGAGAAGAAACTACATGTCCATGGGCACGCCTGCCATGAAATTTTCTCTTCTTTAGAGTTGCCGACGTGTAGGGCTGCCCAACAAATTTAGTTTTGTAATCTATACACTCTATTGTCTGTATCAGGAGTTCTTAAACTTCATAGTCTCAGAAACCCTTTATAATCTTACCAGCCATTGAGGACACCAAAAAAGTTTTGTTTATGTGGGTTACCTCTATTAAGAGTTACTAAATTATAAATTAAAACTATGAAATTAGAAACTTATAAAGTCACTTAAAAATAACAAGCCCATTACATGTTAACACCATATTTTTGAAGCAAAACACTTAGTAAGAACGGCATTATTTAGCGTCAGGGTTTCTCAACCTTGGCACAACTGGAACCTTGGACCAGAGAGCTCTTTGTCATGGGCTGTCCTGGCAAGGCAGGATGTTTAGCAGCATCTCTGGCCTCTGCCCACTAGATGTTGGTGGCACTCCCTCCTCCCAGTTAGGACAACCAAAAAATTTCCTAACGTCACCTGGGGGGGAGGGGGACAAGGATAAGGTCACCCTGGTTGAGGAACAGTGTTTTATATTTCTGCAAGTCTTTTTAATGTCTTAATGGAAGACAGCTCAATTTTTATTTCTGCTTCTACATTCAGTCTGTTGCAATGTGTTGTTTTGATTGAAGTATATGAAGAATTATAGCCTTACACAGCTATGTAGTTGGAAAAGGGAAAAATATTTTATTAGCTTTTAAAAATAATTGTGCATAGTCTTCTTTGATACTACAATGAAACTCAACAAAATGTGGTTTCTTAAAGTTTAGTTGTAAAGTGGAATCTGAAACCTATTAATGAACTTTTCCTATACTGTGACATAAAAACATATTAGTTTACCTTAAATTTTGAATGGATCTTTTACCGTTTTGTTACATCATATACATTACTTAATTGGAAAATGTTTATGGAGCTCTTTTTAGTGTTGACACATCTCTTTATATAATATAAAATACATTTGTTACTATTAATTTTATTAGGAAAAATAAAGTGCTGGAAAGCTACCAAGTCTTAAAGGCAGATGCAAATTTTCCAAAATTCAAATTCCCTCTTGAAGCTAAAATTTTGTCACTTGCAAAAAATACTGTTATTTGTTTTTGTTGAAGTGGCTGGCTCACTTATTTCTGAAAAAGGTGGCTGCCAGATACCAACGTCTACATCATCGTATTTATATTTCTGCAGAAATAGAAATGTATTTATATAGACCATGAACTGTCCTTTCAGGTAAGAATGATGCTCCCTGTGAAAAGTGGCAGCGCCGCCTGCAGCTCACTCGCCCGCCTCAGAGCTTTCCCCCCAGACCACCCCTTACTTTACGTGCAACCGAAGGGCGTTGTGAGCGCTTCCCTTTTTGTGACAGAGAATCTTTCGCGGAGTGTACTCAGGAGTTGAGATTTAACAAAATCAATGTGTACTGCTTCATCGAGGGCAGTCCTAAGTGAAAGTGGCTTCTCTGTCCTTTTGCAAGCCCCCCGCGTGGGGACCACTGCGGCCAGCCCGGCCCGCGTGGAGCTCAGGCACAGCCGTCTGCCCGCCCCCCGCCCCGGCACCGTTAGTGTCAACACAGTGAGGAAGGCAGATAACATCCCAGCGTTATTATGAAAATAGCTCTGCTCTCGCTGACCCTGGCAGGGCTCTGGGACCAGACCACTTGGCTGGTCATGTTTTCCTCTCATCATGAAATTAAACTGTGGCGAGCCTCGGTCTTGGGAAAACAGCAGCTCTGTTTCTGTGATGAGCTCCTGAACTGCCAAGGAAATCGTCGTGGATTCAAAGTTTCGGGCTGGGAGGGCCCTCGGAGGTGGTCTAATCTAGCCCCTGCGGTGTACAGGTGAGCGTGCCCAGGCCCAGAGAGGGGAAGTAACTCGCCCGGAGCCTCACAGCCAGTTGCGGCAGGACCAGCCCAAGAACCCCGGTCTTTGGATCCCCCGTGCAGTGCTCTTCCCCCACACCCCGCGGTGCTCGGCACTCCGTATGGCGCCTGACACACGTCCCCCTGCAAAAAGGGCCTTGTTGTACTCAGAGTCAGCAAGGTTTTCCTATCGTTGGCGTATTTACTGTTGGTTTATGTTTGTTTTTGCCCAGCCAGCATTCAGGAGGCTGCCAATTTTCTCAAGCTGCTTGACCTATAATTATTTTATTTGGCTACCAGGTGTATGGAGGTGCTTAGTTACGCCTTTGGGCTCTAACAGTTAGACCTCCAAAAGAATTGGTTAACCAGGAGAACCCTGTGTATTTTTTCACTCAATTAAGCCGCACCACAATTTATGATTACTTAAGAATTCCACCTTTTCACCTGCACCTTGGCTCACTTAAAAGAAACCTCTGAAACGTTTTCCACGAGAACTGCCTTGAGTAGGTTGCCTCGAGGTTGCTAATTTCCTTGATCTTAGTCATCACTGCGATCTATTGTGCCTCAGGACATTTCAGAAGAAAACTGACCATTTTTCTCTGTCTGGCAGTTTGGCAGTAGAGAAGGTAGATGTGGTTCTGCACATAAATAAGCTGCAGAACAAGTCAAAATTATTAATGACAGTTAAAAGGAAAACATCTTCCCAGTGACCTGCAATTTTTTCTTAAGACGAAAGTGCCAGACCCGCTCAGTTTTCACACCATGGAGTTGAAAAATGGGCATGTTTTCTTTTGATTGCTTTCAAGCACCATGGAGAGAGAATGTATTGGCAAAATGCAAAAGCACAGAAAATTTTACAACAAGAATCTGAAATGGAACTTGAAAATTATTTCTAGCCATGTTTTTCTTGCACTTTCCCCACTGGATTGATTTGAGAGCTAATATCCCGAGTGGCCTCTGCGGTAGCTGCCCCGGGCTGGGGTTCCCCTGTCCAGGCCAGAGGCTGGGCAGGGTGGCCTCTTCTGGTGGCTCCCAGCACTGCGATCCTTCCACCAGATTAGGGGCCCACATCCAGGATTGTAAAGTGAAGGGCAGCTCTGTGGCCTGAAGCAGCTTCTTTCACAAGCATCCCCCTGCCCCTGCAGCCTCCCCGCCCCTGGGGTCCCCACTCCCCCAGGCTTAGGGATGGGGTCTGCTGGCTTCTGGGACTCGTCCCAGCACCCTTGCCTCCCCAGGTGTGGCTTCCCAGGGAGGGCCTCCCAAGATGGTGAAGCCCTGGGTTGTAAAACTTAAAGTTGGGGACCGTGAAGGGCACAGGAGAGTTAAAGCCACAGCCCCGGTCACTTTGGCAAAGTGCTGGCTTCCCTGGAGGATGCTGCAGAAACACCTACAGACCTGAGAAGGAAGCGTCTCTGGGGAAGGGCAGGCAGCGGGCGGGGAGATAAGGAAAGTCAATCAGGGGATTGCTCAGCCAGCCCCGCATATCAGTATTCAGAATAGCGGTTTAGTTGGCTATTTAAAGAAAACAAACAAACAAACAAACAAACAAAACCAACACATAACCACCTGTTCAAAGTTTCAACCTGATGGGGAGAGAAGTAAAGACTCCTGGATGGGATTGTATTTTAATATGACCAAAGAACATCTCTAGGACTCCTGAGGTTGTTTACTGAGCTCCCACTGGGTGGTGGGCCTGGTGCCAGACCCCAAAGGGTGGCCGTTCGCATGTGCTGGCTGGGTACTAGGATCAGCAGGTGAGGGAACTTGTTGGAAACACAGAATCCTGGGCCAGACCTCGCAAAGCTTTAGTTCGGAGACACTGCTGCTGGGGTTAGGAAGAGGACGTCGTTTCTGAACTCAAACACCTTTCCTTCCCTTGGGAGATTCCAGAGGCTCCACGTTCCATGTCAGTGTGACCTTGAAGTACAGTCAAAAACTGGGGGACACAGAACCAAGAGACATCACCAGAAGACGAACTCCTCTGAGCTTCCACTGTCAGGGAGGACCAGGCCTAAACCAGCTCAGCCAGAGGCTGCTGCACCTGTTCTCACTGGTCCCAGAGTCGAGCCCCTGAGCTTCAGCTGGGTGCTGGGGCTCAGCCACTCTGGCGGTTCCACGCACACACCTCATTTCAGGTCCTCTGTGATTTGGGTCCTTTGTACTGGTGTTCACATAAGTCCACTTCTCAGGCCCCACACCCAAGTCTGGGCTTTCATACCTGCCCGCTCCCGCCATTAAATGTAATCCCAGCCTCTAAAGGAGCATTGTCTTGAGTTCTCGACATGTGTTGGCTAATGTGTTCTCTTTTTTTTCTTTTTTATTGACATGACATTGGTTAATAACGCTATACAGGACTCAGGTGTACAATTCTATAGCTCATGTGTTTCTCAGAGAAAATTTATGTTAGGCTCTTCCAGGTATCAAGAGCGGTGCTATAGTCAGATCACCTCAGGTCAGGGGGGCTTATTGTAAGGAAAAGTACGGAAAGAAGCCAATGTGAGCAGCAATCTAACTCTCAGCCTCATAGAGAACTGGACCATCACGGGAGCCCCGAAGGGCCCCAGTGGCCAAACACCAACTCTAACCATCAGTTAGGTCTCGGTCTGCTTCTAACACTTGCCCTCTCTTTAATCTCATCTGGCTTAATGCCTCCCAGGTGTACCTGGTGGCTTCTCTGCTCTCCTGTCAGTATCTCTAAGTGTCTTCTAAACCCTAAGAGGGAGGACACAACTGGTGTCTCAGGGCTGGGTCCCCATCAAGGCCACTGCAGGTGTTGCTATATAGTCTCAAGGTGTCCCCTGTTGTCTCAGGCACTAACCCCAACCCCAAGCCCAAACACTTGTAGCCAGGACGGCAGTGTCACAGGGTACAATGCATGGTGGCCGGTGTGTAAGGAATGGCCCGTGGCTGCCTTCTTCAGATCTGGGCGTGTCCTTGAGAGGGAACAGAGGTGTTAGGGAAAGACCGCCAGGAGCACGATGAGCGCGCTGTGACCTAGGGCCAAGGCCACACTGAGGTCAGTTGCTGGTGTGCAACCTTGTCTGAAGCTCTTCCTAATACTGTCCGCCAAATCTTGAGGTGTAGCCATACACACCTCCCTACTTGTGTGTGGAAAAGCCCCGGGACATTTGTCACTGTTATTAGAGTCCTCATATGTGCCAATCAAAAGTTCTTAATAGACTCCAAAAATAGGAGTTGGAAAAGATGGCCAGAGTGACCACATGCAGTCTCCCACCCCAGGGCCACACTGCCTGCAGCTGAGGGCGCTCAGAGCTTCCCGGACGCGAAGGCCTGCGCCAGGCCCCTCCCCCAACTCAGGCTCCTGATTCAGCGGTGGGTTCACTTACCAAGGCTTCTCCCACTTGCCTTTTAAGGCCTTGTCTGGGAACCAGACAAGGCAGCTGGAACCAGGGAGAGGCACGGCTGCCACCGTGCAGCTCCCTTCAAAGTCAGAATTACTCATTTCAGACGCGAATATTCAACGTTTGCTGGGAAATGAATCACCAAGCTTAATGAAAGCCCACATTGTGTGAAGGCACCTTAGAGCAGCGGGTGAAGGGAGCTGGCGAGGAAGGGAAACCATCACAGAGGAAGTCATCCATGGCTTAGCCTTTGAGGCCCGGGGAGGACAGGGGTCAGGGAGGATGCGGGGGGAGCGCCGTTGACTTTTCTCAAGTGGGAGACTGAGTTTCAAGGGAATAAATGGCTCCCAGTCCTTTACCAGAGAATTAGGATTAATCACCTCACTCTCTGTGGCTGGCAGGTTGGCAATGGAAGATGGAGGTGGGGGAAGTGCCTCCAAGCCTGGGGGATGGGGGACATAACAACGCAGAAGATGAGGAGCCTCAAACGAGACAGAGGGAAGAGGTGAGCGGGTTGGCAGGCGGGGAGCCACCCTCACCCCTGCTTCCGTCCTCCCCTCTGTCCGTGACACCCTCAGCAAAGAATCTGCCATTCACGGAGCCGTGGGGGGGCTTTCACGCACACCCGGCGAGGGCTGTTCAGTGGGAACTCTGGCGCCACAAATCCACCTTGCAATCAGGGGCCTTCCTCCCACTTGTGTCTGAACCACCCCCCTGACTTAGAGAGAGGAGGTAGCGTCGTCCCCTGCTCTCTGGGCTCTGTGCTTGCTGAGGGCATATCTGGCCGATGGCCTTAACCTCCAGCCCCTCTTCTGGTAGTGCAGGGTCGGGGGAGGGATAGCAGAGCTGAGCCTGCTAAACTGAATTTGACTAGGTGCTCCTGACCTCTTCCCTTGCTCTCCAGCAAACGGCCAGACAAGAAGAAGGGCAGGCTGAATTTCCAACTGGCAGATATAAGAACTTGAATCTCCAAGAGGTTAGGTGTCATGTTGGTGCCTTCCCGCCACCCCACCAGGGACACAAGAGATGTGACAGGACTGCAGAATAGAGTGAAAAGTGTATGAACCTTTGACCACAAAGTCCTGGTTTTAAATTCAGTTGTCTCTTCTGATCTATGTGACACAGGGGGAGTGAGTCCTTGACTTCTCTGAGCCTGTCACCTCATCTATAAAATGAGGATAATGAGTTTCACCTAAGAGAGAATGTCTGGGGTTGAAGCAAAAAAAGGTATATAAACTGTTTAGCTCCTGGCCATGAACTAGGTGCCCACTAACTAATGTTGCTTTCTTCCCTTCTTTGAACTACGTTTCCCAATGACCACATCAGAGTGTGCTAGGGCTGCCCCACTGCACACCACCCCCCAAGAGGAGCTTGTGGTTACCTCATCTATTTATCCAGGAGAGAGGAGATGGCAACCTCCCCTTGACTGCCCTGCCTCTAGCTTCACCACCCTCCCTGGCCCACGGTGTACTTCCTCCTGGAAACTAACCACTGTCTAACTTAGGAGACAGAGCCATCACATCAAGTGTTCTTGACATTTTTCTGGATCATGGACCTCTTTGAGAATCTAATGAATGCTATGGGTCCCTCTCCCAATAAAAAAAATAATTAACAACCACATATCTACTCACGATAATTCTATAGAATTTCAGGGGACTCCCAGGATCTCTGGGGCCACATGCAAAACTTTTCTACCAAATGGAAAATCAGGACATGCAAGCATAAATTCAGCATCATGAGTGACTTGTTGGATAGCCCTATTATTCCCCCATTCACAAACAGTCTTTCCCTCATGAAATGGCCAAGATGATCCTCATGAGGATCAATGGGGTAGGTTGAGAAGGGGACCCTGGAGGGAGGGTTATAGGGTGAGCTGACTTGGTCTGCAAGAGGGGCAACAGTAGGATCAGACGAGAAGGGGCTGAAAAACTGATAGTGGCCATAACCTCTTCCCCCTTGACTAAGGGTTGACTAAGGAGAGAAAAAAATATATAAAAGAATATTATCAGACAGAATATCCTGGGTAGATATGTGGTTGTTAATTAATTTCCTTTAGTAGGGAAAGCAGGCAAACAACAGAACAGCAGCTGTGGGCTCTCTTAACTCAAAGTCTTTAAAAAAAGTAGGACAGACTTGTGTTTTCTTGGTGCGGCTCAGGTCCTAGCGGCGTGAGGTGGGGGAACTGGCCTTGCTGACCACACCTGCCATGGAACACTAAGGCCAGAGAAGGAGATTCCCGGTGGGACTGTGCCACCAAACCAGTTTTAGAGAACAAAGGAGCCCTCTCTAAGCTTCTGTCTTGCAGAGGAGGTTGCTCAAGAAGACAAGCAGCCATTTGGTCAGATTTGAGTGCGCTCTGCAAGGGCAGGCTGGGGCGCTGGGCTCTGCCACAGTTCTGGAGCTGTGGGAGGGCAGTGACAGGCCTACCTGGCTCTGATGGAGCCCCTGGCTCTGGCCCCCATGGGGGCACCAGACATGAAAGCCCTGAATGCTCAACTCCTTTTCTGAGCGAATGTCCTGATTTTGCTAAGCACACGCCCCTTAACTCTCTACAGCCACCTTGACCTTGAGCTCATTCCTGCTGCATCAAATTTTTTTTTTCAAAAACTATTTCAAAACCACACATAGTAGAATTAAGAATGTGAGGTCTGTCCGGAAAAAGTCCAGCCATTTTTAATATAATGAGAACAGTTCACGTGACATTGATGTAACCTGGCAGCCAAGGAGAGCAGACTGGAATATGCATGCATGAATAGTGACCACTTCACTGTATAGTCAGTGGGGATAGTATGTAGGGGGCCACTTTGACTGGTATCGGGGACTGTAGTCCCGCTCAAGCTGGGGCCTGGGAGAGATTCCAAAAGATTTGGCCGGAACACTGGTAATGCAGTTGACAGGCAGGACCTTATAATAGCTCTGAGGGCCCCTGGGGGAAATCAGGCCTGTCAGTAAATTGCACTCCTTGAAGCAGGCTTTGTTTCTCCCTCAAGCTCTGTTACTCTTATACCAGATAACCAGCTCAAGGCTGGGAAGGAAATTTACAAAATTTCTGGACCCTGACCCAAATCCCATCTGGCACCATAATGTTTACTCATCTTGGACCCAAGCAATTCAGTGTGTCCCTGCCATTGTCTTCTTTAAACATCACCTACTCTCTGTAAACTTAAGATACTGATGTAATTAGATTACCTATTCATTCCTGCTACGTATCCTTGGCTTGTAACCTTCTCAATAAAAGCCATTGAGCACAGGGGCTCAAGGCATTCCCCAGTAGAGGGAACCGCCTTCCCCTTTCCTTGACAAGCAAATGGTGTCTGGAACGACTTTTCCATCCACAGTGAATTGGGGGACTTCATGGGCTGGAGTCCCCCATAATGGTAAACATTATTGAGTAAGCATGTGTACTGTGTGGCTGTCACATTCAAAATGCTGAGCAAGTAGAGCAATGAATATGCATCTAATTTTGCATTAAGATTGAACATTCCTTCCTACTCAGAAACTATTAAGATGATTCAGAAGGCTTTTGGAGACAATGCAATGAGTGCAGCACAAATAAAAGTGTGGCACAAATGCTTCAAAGATGGCCAAGGATCTGTTTAAAGTAATCCACGTTCTGGAAGGCCTGCAACAAGCAGAACACCTGAGAACGTTGAATGTGTACGGGCTGCAATCAACAAAGATCGGTGACTGACAGTGCAAGACAAAGATCACTTTAACTGTGGTTTTGATTGGGAAGGTATTGTCCATCATAAATATACCCCCCCAGGCCAGACAATTAGTAAGGAGTACTACCACAATGTTCTTCATTAGCTGAGAGATACAACAAAAATGGCCACAGCTATGGACAACTGGTGATTGGCAGCTTTATCACGACAATGTGCCTACTCATGCATCACATCTTGTGCAGAGTTTTTTGGTGAAACATCAAATCACCCAAGTGACTCAGCCTCCCTACAGCCCAGATTTAGGGCCCTGTGACTTCTGGCTTTTCCCAAAACTAAAATCACTTTAGAAAGGGAAGAGATTTCAGGCCATCGATGAGATTCAGGAAAATATTCTGGGGCAGCTGATGGAGATTCCAACAAAGGATTTGCAGAGTGTTTTGAACAGTGAAGAGATACTAGGAGAACTGTGTGAGGTCCCAAGGTGGCTATGTTGAAGGAGACATCATTGTCCTATGTACAATGCTTCTTGTATCTTCTTCAAGAAATAGCTCTATTTTTCATAGCACATGGCTGGATACTTTCTGGACAGATCACAGTCACGCGCATGCACCCCTGTTACAGTAAAGAATAACATAGAAAACTAATACAGAAAAGAAGAAAATTGTAATAATCTGCAATCCCACCACCTAGATTTAAACACAGTTCTGCAGCATTTTAATCACATATTCCCCAACTTACTGGGGCTTAAGGTTCTGTGCCTCATTTTTTCTGTTTAGAAAATATAGCTACTTGCTAACAAAATTATCCAATTTCTTTCATGTGGTTTTCTCATCTATTTAGCCAGGAGAGAGGCATGTCCATCCAACAGAGGCAGGGAGGATAAGAGAACTGGGATAATGGATACAAAGTCACGTAGCAACAGGTGGAAACCCAAAGTCTCCTAACTCTTAACTGAAGTAGGTGTCAAAGTTTCACTGAGATGAGATTGGACACGTACACCAGGCTGCTAGGGCCACACATGGCAGATCCATCCATGATCTGTCCAGGCCGTGCCTCTGTGACACAAAATTAGAACTGCAACCAGTCCTGAGAGCTTACAATTTGTTTTTCGAGTCAGTCAGGGGTTTGGACAATTTGCTTTTGTCTGTTCCATCTCTGTCCCATTGCCCTTCAGTTCAGACAATCTTCCTGATCTTTTTAATGAAATGAGATTCTCCCCTCGTTTGGCAAACAATAAACTCAATGCCTGCTTTAGACCACTTTCCTGGTCTTTGTGGGCCTTTCCCTTACTGTGGGTCTCACTCCACTTATCCCTGTGGTCAGTGGATAATTACTCCCTTTCCAGGTTCTAATCTGAACTCCTCTTTATGTGTGGTCATCATAGGAGGGTTTCCTAAGCCTCCTGGGAGAAGGTCAAGGCCTGGTTTATTTGCCAACTTGCTCAGAGGGTCTCCACGCTAACATGACTGGCCTTATTTGGTTGGTAACTCATCCACTTGCTTTTCTAGTTGGGAATTTTTCTTTTCTTATAATGTGTGTGCATAGTCTAAATGGGCATTAGTAATTTATTTTTATTAAGGTGGCATGAGAGCAGATGGTAGGGTACTGTTCCAACTTTCATATTTCAGTCAGATACCTTCATTCCCTGAACTGTTCTAGGAACAGCTATTTTGGAACTCAGAGCCTGGTTTGACTAGAAATGTAAGAACTTCTGGGTAGCGTTACCCAAACACTCACAGTTTGGAGTAAACAGCTCTGGACTTGGGCTCTCAGCTCTCCTTCAGTGCTTCCCCTTCAATGGACTATCAAAGAGGAAGCCTGGTACCCTGTTCTACCTCTTCATTCTTTCCTCATGGGTGGGCAAAGCTTTTTTCTGCCCATTAAACATGACTTCAAGCCAACATTGAAAGAGCTCCAATTCCCTGGACCTGGTGTTTCAGGGTGAGCAGGGGTGTAGGGATTACTGCATGGGCACCCCAGCTTAACAAAGGTAGTGTGTCTTTCCCAGCACTCCAAAGCAAATCAGGTGTGCTCTCCTGAAAGCCTTCTTTGCCTCCAAATGTCGTCATTGTGTTTTCTCTTGCAGAATTGGAATCAGGGCCTCTTGAACTCTACCTGCAAATATAGGCAAACAATGTGGAAAAGCTGGTGACAAAAATTAGTCCAGGACCTTTTGTAGGTGAGGTGCAGCCAACATCTAGTACCTAACAGCAGGTTGCACAGTGAGAGTCCAAGCTGAGGAGAGGGAGGGAGAGCCTTGGTTGGTGTCTGCAGCAGAGATGGAAGACCCCAGGATGTCCCTTCTCTCCCGCCTTCCAACTTGGGAGTGGCCAGTGAAGATGCCTCACTATGGAGGCATCTTTAGAGCTGGGATAGGGGTAGAATGTATTGGCCTCCCCTTGGACTGTCCAGATGCCACATCTGGTGCTGACAAAAAGTTTGAAGGGGCTGAGCTCTCTGATCTCCCTGTGCCATTGCTACATGAAACTATACCACTTTATAGTTCGCTTCTAATGGAAACATCTTTATCGTCCCTCTCGGAGGTTAAGCTTTGCATATTTTACTTTTCTATGATCCCATTCTATCATACAACCATTTAAACCTTAAGTCTTAGAACTTGAAGGTGGCTCCATGCGACGGCAGCTCAGCCAGTTGGGGCTGTAGTGCTGTGTGTGCTTATGTAAAATCCACTATTTCTGGTTCACTCCTTCTGGTGGCTGCCTGGCCCTCCTCCCCCCAACTCCTGGGATCCTAGGACTCTGGTGACTGCCCCCCAACACACACAAACCATGCTCTCCCAGGTCCTCCCTCTTCCACTTTCTGGTCTAACTGGATTCTTCCAGATCCTTGGATGTGCCTACATCGATGCCCCTACATCACTCCAGTACCTAACCTGCCAACCCAGATCTACCCCATACACTGCAGCCCGCCCTGTGGTTTGCTCAGAGCTGTGTAGCCAGATGTCAGTGACAGCGTGTGGGTCTCCCATGGACCCAAGATGTGCGTATTTATAAATGTCAATGAGAGGGAGGGAGAGAAGAAGGGAGAGAGAGAAGCAATGATTGGTTGTCTCCCATATGTGCCCAGGCTGGGGACTGAACCCACAACATAGGTGCCAGAGGTTCTCTTGGGGTTCATCAAGCTACTGAGCCAGTATAACTACCTCTCCCTGCCCCAGTTGATCATCAACTACATTGTAAAGCTCAGCAGGTCTGACCCCCCAAAATGGAGAGGACATTTGAATATTGTGTTCCAAAATCCTACAGATGTCATACTCTGGTTTCTTTTCAGATCATATAAATCTTTCGCCTTTTACAAAAATCCTACATATGGCAAAAACAGCCAGGGTCCAACTGGCCTCCCCATTTTCTCCTCCCCTGGCTTCCCAGATCGCTATCCTGGCCCTCAGGACGCATTCTACATGCCCCGCCCCCCATCTAATCCCTTGTGCTGTCTCTTCCACCCTCTCCACCTCCATTTAGTTCCACTGAAGTGCCTGGGCTCCTCTGACAAGTAGTCAGTGCAACCAAAGAGGGTCGCCGGGTGGTGGATCTGGAAGCTGGAGCTTCAGTCCTGCTCAGCCAATTTCTAGCTGTAAAATCTTGAGTAACTTGTGCTCTTAGCTTCAGTTTCTTCTTTTGTAAAAGATGGGGTGATTATATTCCCTGCTTGTTCTTAGCAACCTCTAGGGATTCTTGGAGGCTCATAGGAGCTGATTTGGGTCAGAGCTGAGTGAAGTGCTATGCGAAGAGAAGTACATAAGATTTAGTCTCCCTCCCAGTAAGCTCTGCCTCTTGACCGTCAGCATGTTTCTGTCCCTAGAAGGTTCCCCCGTGAAGCTGATTACAAGTCATATGTTCCAAATTTCAAGAAGCCCCCGTCTATCTAATCAAGCCCTGCCTACTGTAAAAAACAAAACAAAACAAAACAAAAACCTTGAAGGTGCTTTAGGGAGCATCTAGTCCAACCCCTTTGTGGTACACATGAGGGGACTAAGACACTAACGAATAAATCCTGCTTCACAGATCTAGACACAATCTGGCATACAGGTCTCCAGGTGACATTACTGATTCAGCAACAGCAGGTTCTTAGCAATCTAGGTGAGTTGTGAGATGTTCTGGAAGCAAAAACAAACTTCCTTTCTTTTAGAGGGTCATGAGTTATTTTATGAATACACACAGACCTCTGTCATTCTTGGGAATCTGTGGGGGCTTACGGATATCACCAGCTTCTAATTGTGCTTTTCAAAACACCAGGCAGTTGGTCGGGCGGCAGTGGTTGCTCTTAGAATTGTCAAAACTCCTTGGCTGCCTGAAAACCTAGTTTTTCTGATCACTCTACTCTCTGACTATTCATAGGCAATGATGCGATTAGAAGTTATGGCAAGGAAGAGCAAGAAAGAACAACAGAATTGGATGCAGGAGTACTAGAAGCAATCACTGAGTGCTGCCAATATTCCTGACATTATGCTTAGTGCTTTTACCCAGTATCATCCCCACTGTACAGATGGAGGAAATTGAGGTTTAGTGAGGTTAAGTAATTTGCCCAAAGTCTCACATCTAGGAAGAGGACCCTGGACCCAAATTTGGGGCCGACTGATTGCAGAGCCCAAGCTTGTCTCCACTGTGCTCATGGAGCAACGGTGTTGGGAGAATCCAGGTTTCCAGGAAACTTCTAAATGGCCACAGCAAAGAATGAGTCTTTTACCTCATGCTGTTGCTCTTTTTATGACTGGCCTCAATGGGATTTTTAGTGCCATAGTGGAAGTGAGGGCAACAAAGGGAGGAGGGGAATTCCCTGTCGTAGACTTGCGTAGGACGTGCTTCCTCTTGCCCACTTCTTCCTGGGGCTGACAGACTGGCATTTTTTCCAGCATGTGTGGCCTGAAGATGCTGGGGCTTTCCTAACTTTTGCGCTGGTAAAGGCAACTTTTTGGTTCAGGTAAAATTTTATTTTGCTCTTTGTTTATCCATCCAACAAGCATCAAGCATTTATAAAACACCTCCTCTACCAATTCTTGGGCCAATAAGTTAGCAAGGTCACTGCCCCAACCAACCTAGCTGAGATTCAGAGTTCCATAACCTAATTTTAACAAAGCTTTTTGTAGAATGGCTGAGACAGTTTTTATAACCCTTTATCTTTCCCACTTTTCAGCTATTGCTTTACCAACAAGAACCTCTACCATGAAAAATCAGGGAAGAGATGGAAAGTTGGGTTGCTTAGCACTGTGGCTAAAGTTTTCAGGAAGGATATGGAAGCCCAAGACTAACAAGAGGTTTTGGCATTATTTGCGAATATCCTTTCTCCCTGTTATTCTGTTTCCTTGAGCACAAACTAGGCTCATGACGTAAGGGCCACTTGGAAATCCATCCCAGCATCTTAAGCTCAACTTCGGAACCAACCTCCAACTGCCACTGGCCTGCCCCAGTGGAAATAACAGAGCTAACGGGAGCTGCCAACGGCCATGCCCTGACCTCATTGGGCAGAACCTCTCTCCTCTGATGCCACCTCCCTCCTGTCTTGGAACAGGAAGTCCTGTTGCTGAATCAGTAATGTCACCTGGAGACCTGTATGCCAGACTGTGTCTAGATCGTTGAAGTAGGACTTTATTCGTTACTGTCTTAGTCCCCTCATGTGTACCACAAAGGGGTTGGACTAGATGCTCCGTTAGGTGCAGTCTAAGCCTCAAACCGAGAAGGCAGTTGAGCCTTTCCTTCAATCTCATCCCACTATGTGCTTCAGTATGAGTGTCTGTGAAGAGCTGCTGGCAGGGTCAGATAGAAGCCAAGAGGAGGGCATGCAAAGGAATGAAAGCCTTTGGGGAAGGTCAACAGTGCCCTGGCTGCAACCAGCATCAAAAGTACTGTAACTTTTGGGGCTGAAATGGTAGAAGCCGGTGAAGTCACAGAAATGTTATTGTTAGACCCAGCTAGAGCAAGTGGGAAAGACATGGAAAGCATGACCACTGCACAGGTTTAGAGATCAGTGCCTGTTGGAGGGTGGTAAGTTGTGGAAGTTCATGGAGACTCTGTATACAAAGAGTGAAATTAGCAGAAGAAAGGCCCTAGGATTCAGGGTTTGGCTACAGTAAAATCAGAGACATCTGGGAGGATGGAGACAAATCCATATCATAACAAAGTTACCCTGGGTATTTCTTTCTGGTTTCTGGCTTCAGAGTTAAGGTTACGGTTGATAGGTGAATGTATACATGTATAGGTATGCATGTGTCTTGGAATGATGGAAGATTTCCTCTGGCTGAAGATTGTTAGGTTAATATCAAGGAAGGTTATAATTGCCTTTTCTCCTTATTGCCCATAAGTTGGACTTCCATAAGACTCTAGTGGAGGTTTACCACAGTGTAGAGGCAAAGGCATTGGGTTTATATTTTAATCTTGGCCGTGCCAAGCCTGTGTGCTCTAGGAGAAGCCATTCAACACATTTCTGGCTGTGCTCTAGGGAGTAACCTATCTTGCAGGATGCTGTTAATGAATAAGAGGGAAAATAACTAGAAAAAAGACACGTAAACTGTAAAGAGCTATTCTTACCTTACAGTGGTGATGGTGATGGATGATCTTTACGCTCCTGGAATGTTGGTGCACATCCTTGTCTAGAGCAGCTGTATGCACAGATACTCCTTTCAGCTTTAGGATTCTCAAAGTAAGGCTAAATGATACTGGTGTTACTGGGGTTTAACATAACTAGACCCACCACCTATGGCTTTACCACATAAGTTAGGGGGTAGAGGGAGCCTCCATTAGCAACAATCAAGACTTTGATTACAAATAAGTAGAATGTATAAGGGGGAGGGAATCATTAACAAACTTTGAGAATAATATAAACAACCTTTGAGAGCAACCTTTGAGGGCAAGGTATTTTTGTTCAGGGACACAAAACAAACATTAGTGGTGAAAGGAATGCAAACCACATCTTGCCTATTTAAAGCATTAAAGGAAGGGAATAAAATTATGTAAGCAAAGAGGGTCTTTTATTCCTCTGCCTATGAATCCTGGTTATAGAGTACACACAAACCACAAAGATAGTCGATGTCATCTCCTCCACACAATGTAATGTGTTTCTTATTCTTTGATGTACTTCTTCAAGAGAAAACATTCTAAAAATAAAGCAGTGTCACACTTTCTTCAACTTGCCATCTCATTTGAGCTTTTTGCTTACATTCTGTTGAGAATATCTCAAGACATTATCTCTTTTCTCTTCAGTGGTAGTCAATTCTACTCAGACACGGAGGGGCAGGATACATGTAGTTTTTTCCAAGCAAACACTAATTCATTTCTTCAGTAGGTATTAACACTTATCGTATGCTGAGCCCTCTGCTGGGTGAGGATAACAAAAATAGGGAGCTTTCTCCTGAGGGAAGAAAAGGACCAGTGTCTGTATTTGGGTTGAAAGTGATTTGTCAAGAGAAAGATAACATGTTTGGGGTTCAGAAAGAAGGGAAGTTATTTCTGTTGTATCTGAGCTGAGAGAGACTGAATGCCCAAAAAGGAAATAGTGGGCATTAGCACTAGAGGTAGACTTAAACCAGATCCCAGGGAGCCTTGGATAATCAGGTAAGGATTTGTGACTTTATTTTGAAGGCATAGGAAATAATCAAAGCAGGGGAGTAGCATGATGATCCTGCTATAAATAGACCCTGATATTTGGAATTTCACTTTTCAGGATGACTTGAGACTGTTCAAAAGAGATCAGCAGTGTTGGCTTGCCCTCCTGCTAATGTTGCATTTGCTGCTTTCTCATCTCTTTTTCATGGAGAACTACACACACAGGAGAGTTGAATTATTTTGTAACTCTTCTCTGTGGCTGAGAGAGTCTTCTGCACTGAAGAAACCTTGGGGATGCTCCTAATAAAATGCCAATGAGAGAGATTCCACGAGGCTGAAAGGGAGAAAATAGCCACCCAGTCTGCAGGTGTTTCTTCCTACAAGGAAGGGCCTGAAGGAGAACACAGTAACACGCTCTGGCAGCCAGGAAGGACTGCAACGGCTGCTGGGGAGGGTAGGAGGTGTCAGTGCACCACGCTCTGGTGATCCCAAGTCTGGATGCTGCCACTAATTTTCTGTGTGACCTTGAGCAAGCCACTTTTCTTCCCTGGGCCCAAGTTTCCTTGTCTGCCACCTGCGAGGTTAGACTGTATGGTCTCTAAAGTTCCTTTGGCTCTCCCTTTCTTGGGGTTATGGGACTGAGCCAGGATGCAGGTAGCTCCGGCATAGCACGTCTGATGATCCCCAAGTTTCTCTTCTCTCTCATTGGTGCTGAGAGAGGCAACTCAATAGGATGCCCTTTTGTCAGATCCTCAGCCAGGTCTTACAACCTGAATTTGAGTTCTGGCCTTGCTGTAGGTTAGCAATGTGAACTTGGGCAAGTTACTTAACCTCTATGAGCCTTTTTTATTTCCTTTTTGAGAAAGTAGATAAATTAACATGCCAATGCTCTCCAGTCAAAGACTCTTCCTTTCTGCCAAGGGAGACAGAGCTGTAGGACATTAATCTTTGACATCAGATCTTGCTCATTGCTGATTTTTTCACTGATCAGGATTAGGAGAGTGTCCAGAGAATGTAGTGTGTAGTTGACTAATGGTCAGTCTTTGCCTGCATCTTTTGTTGTGAGATAAATTGTTGTCCTCTGTGACTTGATAATGGCTGCACAGTAGCATGAAAGACTCTGGGAAGAATACATCCACCAAATGTAACACAGGCAATCACTAAAAACAAACGATGACTAGTTGTTCTAACAGGTCTCAAAGCCAAGGGACCTGGATATAAAACCCAGGCAATAAAAACATGTCCCAGGATCCAAGTAGCTTTCTCTTTACCCAGTCACACACTGTCCCATTTGCCCTGTGGTATTGACAAAGGGATAGCAAGACATGTTTTCTGTAATACAGCTTTCTCTTTGACTAGCTAAGAAGAAATTCAGGACTATGTGATTATCCATGATTAGCCAACTCTGGCTAATGAAGTTTAAACTAATCTGCTGGATTTCTAGAGCAGAAGTAGCATAGCTATAATTCGTGACATTTGTTAGGGTCAGAGACAAGTTTGGGTTACCTTTCTCAGTTGTATTAATCTCTACTATGGGAACCTTAGCTCTGAGTATGCGCAGAGGGCTCTATGCTTGCATCTTTTGGAGGTTTCTGAGTATACTTTTCAGGGAAACATGATCCTGTGCAGGGTGGTAATATGAAGCACCTGAAAGTGTCTAGCAGCTGTCTTGAATACTTAGGGCCAGCTAGTGTGTTGGCAGGTGGGTGGAAGCCTGATAGCCACATAAGAAGTAATCCCCTAGTGGGGCAGAGACTGCCCAGGGAGAAGAAGAACTGTCTAGCACAATAGGAGTGAGCCAATGTTTTGTCCCTTGCTGTGGGCACATCCCATGAGGGGAGTTGAATGGTTCCTGCAAAGCAAGAACAGACTGACTCTTGTAGCTAGAAGAGCCCCTGTGCTGGTTCCCATTCCCAGTGGACGAGGCTCTGCTGACAGGGTCACAATAACCTCAGCAGAAACACCTTGCTGAAGTGGGGTCAAGGCTCACTTTTTAAAGACTCAAGTTTGGAATCATGTGAGGGGAACTTAATACCCAGAAGGGACCTATAGAAGGAAATCTATCTTCTTAAATGATTAAGGAAGGGTTATTTTGTTAAGAATCAGTTAAATTTATAGCAGCGGTTAAGACAGAAGGAAAACACAAGAGGTTTTTGTTTTTTTAAGTGGTAGAAGACTACGGAGAGTCAAAACAGAGAGAGGTAAGGGAGGTCATATTGAGAAGAGAGTCCTGTCAATAATAAGCAGTAGATGACATGCACATGAAGAAAAATCTCAAGGCCCTGTGCATACTCCCAAATGAGCCCTTATCATGATTGTATTTAGATTAATATAATTTTATACGTAATTTTTATATTTAAGCATGGCATGGAAACAGCATAACCTATGCCATAAAACCAATAATAGAAAACTTAGAAAATCTGAATCATGAGAACTTTAACCATGGCCTGTTCAAAGCAAAATACTGAACTGACATTATTTATATATGGTAAAATAAATTTTAAATACACTGAATCAAGCCCCAGACTCTGTATCGGAGCTAAAACCTTTCCTTATTACCTCTGAAATGTAGTAAAAAATCATTTTGTGTTCATAGAAAGAAACACAATTGAATAACTTCCTTTTCAGACATTTCTGACAGTTTATCTGGACTCAATATATTCCTAGAATGCACACCCAAACAATTGAATGATGTTTTTGATGAGTTACCTTTACAGTTTTCTAAGAGATGGACAAATAAGAGGGATAGAAACAAAAAAAATGAGAGGGTGCTGGCTTCCAATAAGTATGAAATTATCACTATAAGTTTAATGAGGTTCCTTCTACAAGTCAAGGCTAAAATAAAGCTAGGTATAAAAAACAGATTTTGACATATACACTTGAAAGAGAGTGACATTATACTGTTTTAGACAATACCTTGGGCCCTTGACAGTTCTACCAAGCTGTACGATAAAAAGCCAGCACTTGTGAATCCCCAGAATATGAAAACAAAGGAGAAGGAAATTGTGTCTCTTACATTAAATGAA
>NW_026555173.1:0-17416 GCF_021234165.1 Pteronotus mesoamericanus
CCTTCTTCCTTCCTTCCTTCCTTCCTTCCTTCCTTCCTTCCTTCCTTCCTTCCTTCCTTCCTTCCTTCCTTCCTCTTTCCTTCTTTCTTTCTTAATGCAGATTGATTTTATTTATTTTTTTAATGTCAAAGTCAATTATACAATATTAAAAAATTTAAATCCATTATAAAGTCTCAGCAATTAAAACAACATGACACCAGCACAGAAATAATCAAGTAGATCAATGAAATAAAATGAGCATTCTAGAAACAAATGTATATATCTGTCTAACAGTGTAATATGTGATTAGACTGATATTTCAAATCAATGGGGAAAATAAAGCTTATTCAACAAATAAGGTACATGGGCCACTATTACTTGGAAACAAAACAAATATAGAGTTCTATTTCACATTTTATACAAGAAATATTCAGATGAGTTAAAAATCAACATGTAGAATCTAAGGAGTTTTTGGAGAAAATACAAACATATTCTTCTTACCCTCAAGTAAAGTATTCAAATCCAGAAGGTATAAAGTAAAATGTTGACAATATGACTATATTAAACATTTAAGACTATATAGTAATATACATATAAAAAAAGTTAAAGGACAAGTAATAGAATGGGAAAGTATTTGCCACACATCTAAAAAAGGGTTAATAGGTTTTTTTTTGTTTGTTTTTTAGGGAAAAAAATTCTACAAAACTTTAATCAATAAATGAATAAAGCATACGAAAAAGTCACTTAAATCTTTTTAAAAATAATTGAAATAGGCAAGAAATATAAGAAAGCAGGGTTTGTTTCAACAAATAATAAAGGAACAATTAAAATAATACATCATTGTCACAATCAGATTAATACACATTAAAAATATTGGTAATATCAAGTATTGGCAACTGTGAAAGGAACTGGGTATTCATAGCCTCTTTTTCTTCATCTTAAAGCAGTCCCTTTAGCATATTTTGCAGTGCTGTTTTGGTGGAGGTGTAGTCTTTTAGCTTTCTTTGGTCTGGGAAACTCCTTATTTTGCCTTCCATTTTAATTGAAACACTTGCTGGGTAGAACAGCTTTGATTGTAGACCTTTGCTTTTCATGACTTGGAATATTTCTTGCAACTCCCTTCTGGCTTGCAGTGTTTCCATTGAGAAGTCAGCTGCTAGCCATATAGGGGCTCCCTTATATGTTACTACCTCTTTCTCTCTTGCTGCCTTTAGGATTCTCTGTTTATCTTTGATATTTGCCATTTTCATGATGATGTGTCTTGGAGTGGACCTCCTTGGGTTCCTCTTGAATGGGACCCTCTGTGCTTCCTGTACTTGTGTGACTTTTTCTCTCCTCCAATTAGGGAAGTTTTCCATCATGACTTTTTCAAACAGGTTCTCTATCCCTTCCTCCTCTTCTTTTTCTGGTATCCCCCTTATACAGATATTATTACATTTCAGGTTGTCTTACATTTCCCTAAATGCTTCTTCATTCTTTTTGAGTCTTTTTTTCATTTTCTTGCTCTTTTTGAGAGCTTTTTTTACCTTGTCCTCCAGCTTGATGATTCAATCCTCTGCTTCATCTAGCTTGCTTTTGATTCCTTCTACTGTGTTCCTCAATCCAGAAATTGTATTCTTCATTTCCTCTTGTCTCTTATTGATAGTTTCTATGTCCTTTTTCATGCTGATATAGTTTGCAGTAAGTTCCTCATAGTTTCCCTGTAGTTTTTTGTAATTTTCTCTGAGTTCCCTGAGCTCACTGAGCTTCCTTAGAACCAGTTTTGAACTCAAAATCTGATCGTTTACTTGCCTCTATTTCATTTAGTTCTCTTTCTGGGGACTCCTCCTCCCTCTTTGAGTGGGGGATATTTCTTTGTCTTCCCATTCTTTGTGAGACTCTTCTTTTTTGCTTCTGCTTCTTAAGTTGATCTGTCTTGATTTCCTGACTTTGTGGTGTGAACTTCTATGGTAGCAGACTGCTGTTTTTACTTTCTGGATCTGCCTCTGATGGTGTCAGATGTCGTCCATGTCTGACCTTAGGTAGTCTGTTCAAGACTTCCAGGAATCTACTGTCTGTGGCTGTCTCCTTCAGCTGTTAATCTAGTCACTCTGCACTCAGCAGGCCAGCTTAGACAGCTCAGGGTGGGGTGGAGTCCTTCCTTGGGACGGGGTTATTGGGTCCTCTCATGCTTCTGCCAGTTAGATTGCACTATCTAATTCTTGATTCTTCTCTCTCTGAGGTTATAAGGCTTCTCTTTTGCTATTGTTCAGTTGTTCATTCCAGGTGATTTCACCACAATTTAGTTGTAATTCTAGGTTGGTCCTGGGAGGAGGTCAGTGTAATTTCTACTCACTCCTCTACCATCTTGATTCTCCTAAAGGGAGAATTTTGACTTTTTGGAGATTTTACACTTTCCAAACACTCATGCAAACTTTATAAATTGATTAAATACCTGGTAGCCACATGGAGATCTCAGAAATGCCTAAATGGGCTGATAACTAACCACAATGCTTTCTCATAACCCCAGGAAATTCTTGTTGCCCAGTCCAAATGCTGTTGCCCTCCCTGTGGCTGTGGGGAGGTGTCTGTGCAGGACGGGTGTGTGTAGGGGTAGTGAGCCCCTTATGGTGGACGATCTTCATCTCTGGAGCACGAGCTACCTGACGTTCTGCTCTTCCTCTTGGCTCCAGTTCACAAGATTTGCTGAGTCTGAACTCCCCTTTCAGAGAGCAGTGAAGGCAGCTTACCCTGGTTAAAATGCTGGTCTGCAAACTGTTCCAGGTCCATGGAAGGCTGGGAGGGGTGGGCCTGACTGGCCAGCCACTCTGAATTGTTCCACTGATAACACTGAGGAGGGTCCTGGGCTCTTTCCTCCACATGGATTTGATCACTCAGAGCTTGGAGAATGATTCTTACCTTGAGTAGTTTTCCCCCAGTCATGTTTGGCTTGAAGTTTTTAAAATTCTTGTTTTTTCATCAATCAAATTCTAAAAAAATCACCCTCAATATTTCTAGTCTATAGATAGCACCCTTCCTTGATTTTCAGCAACATGATAGATTTACTTCTTTTTCAAAATATTTCTGTTATTTCATGGGACTTTGAGTAGGTGGGGATGCAGAGGCTGGTATCCAGTCTAACTTCTTCATTCTATTGCTAGATATCAATTTTGTATATTTCATTACCAGTTACCTTACTAAATACCCTTTTCATATTAAAATAAACACTGATATATTCATTAAGAAGAATGCAAAATGTGCATGCATTTTTCAACAGCATAGGAACCATCAAACAAATAATATGCTTGTGAAGGGTAGCTATACCTCAGATGTATCTCATTACTTGGGATACTTTGGGGACAAAATTTTGAAAGTTCAACTAAAAAAAGGATTTTGACTGCTTTGAATTGGTCTCTGTCTCTCTGTTTCTCTCTCTCTCTCTCTCTCTCTCTCTCTCTTTCTCTTCATCTCCATCTCATCTTCCTCTCTTATCCAAAGAAATAAATCCACATTCTAACAAAGATAAAAATGAACTAATAAGTCCTCTTGGTCTCCCTCAACCACAGGGCTGGCTCTATGGGTGTGCAAAGTGTATAGTCATACAAGGTCTGCACTTCATTTTAGGCTGTACTATTGCTCTCTTGAAATTCTTAATTCACACAGATGGGTAACTGATCCTGAATATAGGCTTTACTTAGCAGAGACCGGTCCTTGATATTTCTGCAAAAATACTTAGCTTGTGCTCTGCATTTCCCACCCAAATTAAAAGGTTAAAAGTTGTGGCATTTTTCTGAATCCAAGAAAACTCCATCATATGTAGCTTCAGAATAATCTCACCTTTCTGCAGGGATAGGTAGGAGTTTGAATTTGGGGAAAAGAGTATGAGCAGAGTCATGTCCATTAGTATTCTTTTGTGAGATGGCTTCACCTTCACTTCTTGACACTCTTTAAAAAATATATATATTGTATTGATTATGCTATTACAGGTGTCCCATTTTTTTCTTCCCTTTATTCTCCTCCGCCCTGCACCTCCACTCTCACCAGCATTCTTCCCCGCTTTGTTCATGTCCATGGGTTGTACATATAAGTTCTTTGGCTTCTCTATTTCCTATACCATTCTTAACCTCCCTCTGTCTATTTTGTATCTACCATTTATGCTTCTTATTTCCTCTACCTTTTCCCTCATTCTCCCCCTCCCCACTGATAATCTTCCATGTGCTCTCCATTTCTGTGGTTCTTTTCCTGTTCTAGTTGTTTGCTTAGTTTGTTTTTGGTTTTGTTTTTAGGTTCAGTTGTTGACAGTCGTGAGTTTGTTGTCATTTTACTGTTCATAGTTTTGATCTTCTTCTTAGATAAGCCCCTTTAACATTTCATATAATATGGGCTTGGTGACGATGAACTGCTTTAACTTGACCTCATCTGGGAAGCACTTCATCTGCCCTTCCATTCTAAAGGATAGCTTTGCTGGACAGAGTCATCTTGGATGTAGGACCTTACATTTCATGACTTTGAAAACCTCTTGCCTGCAAGGTTTCTTTTGAGAAATCAGCTGACAGTCTTATGGGAACTCCTTTGTAGGTTACTGTCTCCTTTTCTCTTGCTGCTTTTAAGATTCTCTCCTTATCTTTAGTCTTAGGTAATGGAACTATGATGTGCCTTGGTGTGTGCTTCCTTGGGTCCAACTTCTTTGGGGCTCTCTGAGCTTCCTGGATCTCCTGGAAGTCTATGTCCTTTGCCACACTGGGGAAGTTCTCCTTCATTGTTTTTCAAATAAGTTTTCAATTTCTTGCTCTTCCTCTTTTCTTTCTGGCACCCCTATGATTCAGATGTTGGAACGTTTAAAGTTGTCCCAGAGGTTCCTAAGCTGCTCCTCATTTTTTTTTTTTTTTTTGCATTCTTGTTTCTTCATTCTGTTCTGGTTGAATGCTTATTTCTTCCTTCTGCTCCAAATTGTTGAATCGAATCCTGGTTTCCTTCCCTTTACTGTTGGTTCCCTGTATATTTTTCTTTATTTCACTTTACATAGCCTTTATTTTTTCCTCTACTTTGTGACCATACTCACCCATTTCTGTGAGCATACTGATTACCAGTGTTTTGTATTGTGCATTTGATAGGTCGGCTATCTCTTCATCACTTAGTTCTGTTTCTGGAGTTTTGATCTATTCTTTCATTTGGGCCACATTTCTTCGTTTTGGCATTCCTGTAATGTTGTAAGGTGGGGCCTTAGGTATTCACCAGGGTGGGGCAACCTGGTCCCTGAGTTGTGATGATGTCTTCGGGGGAGGGGTCTGAGAGGGAACAATGCCACTTGCTTGGCTTTCGGCTAGCTTTCAGTCACTTCCCCTGCTACCCACAAGCAAATGGGGGCCCTTCTAGTGCTGATTCACAGATGTATGGGTATGTGTACATTCTAGGACCCTGTGGTTCTCTCCAATGAACTCTCCTGTGAGGCTTGGAGTTTCTCCTGTCCCTGCAACCCCCACAGATTTTTAAAGCCAGAGGATTTGAGGCTTCCCCCTATCATTGGAACCCTGGTTTGCGTGATCTGTCTCGTTCCCCTGCTGTTCTTTCTGGTTTATGTGCACACAAATGTGGGACTGCCCAGACTGCAAGCCACTGCCTTGCCATGCATCCTCTCTGCCCTGGCTGCCTGTCTCCGTTTGTCCTACTGGTCTGGATGAATGTTTCTTTTTTAGCTCCTTGGTTGTCGGACTTCCATACAGTTCAATTTTCTGGCAGTCTGGTTATTTTTTGTTTTTAAATTTGTTGTTGTCCTTCTTTTGGTTGTGGGAAAAGGCAAAGTGTCTCTACCTACGCCTCCATCTTGCCCAGAAGTCAGATTCTTTTGACACTTTTTCATTCCCAGTTTTCTCTCCAGCCATATTCTAGTTTGCAATTCAGTACAAGATGCTTACTCTTTCTCCCACACATTTGCACAAGTGGTCCCCATTGCTTCAAACATCTTCTTCCCCACCCCTGTGTACTTGATGAACTCCTACTAGATCTTCAGCATTCATTTAGTTATAGCCCCCTCTCCAGGCTGAGCTAAGTGCTTTGCTCCTGTTGACCTCAGGTCTCCAGTGCGGACTTAATCAAGGAGCTGGGATTTTTATACACCTCTTTCCCACTAGATTGGTGGTTTCCAACATTTTTGTGCATGTTTACTAACTTTTTTTTTGTTTGCAGCACACTTGAAAGCATTAAAATACTAAAACACATTAAACAAGATAAGAATAATTACAATGCAATTACTGCTGCAGTGTAACTGGGTCTCATAGCAACCATTACAGCATCACTGTTACTGCGCTACCACTTGGTCTCCCTTTAATGCTAGTTTGTGGTTCTGAATAGGTGCTTTTGTATATCTCATGCGTTACATTTTCTTATATTCCAGTAAACACCAAGTTGGCTAGATTCTACATCTCTCACCTTTGGGTTTGTGTTCTATTTGACAGACGTTTTTAACATACATATTTCATTAGAGCAAAAATATATGTTAGACACTGAGGCCTGGCAGCCTATTATGGCCAGCAGGATCCATCAAACAGAGTGTTCACTGTACCAGGGTGCTCACCTGAAAGGGTCAAGGGAGACCAATGGCCAGCTGTAATCTTTCAACAAATGATGTGTCCACCAGACTGCACTTGCCCAGAAGGATCCATTTTCCTGATTTGTGCAAAAAGTAACATAGGGGTAAATGGGTGCTCTGGCTCAGGACATCCCAGCTTCTACAGAGGTCAGCTGGGAACTTCTGGAGAGCAAGGACTGGATTCTATTCATGTTTACTTTTCCAGCACTTAGCACAATGCTGGGCAATAACGTACCTTAATAAATGTGGAATAAATTATAAAACAATCAAGAGGTTCTGCTGATGGCATGTGGTATAATATGGGCCTAGCCTAAAACATTATTAACATAAATTTCCCAAATCCAGTCTGTTGGAGCAGTGGCTTTTAAGTGTGTTGGATACATTGGCATGATGTGGTAAGGTTATAGCTGCCCCCACCCCAGCCCCCAGGCACCATACAGAGCCCTGGATCCTTCCCACTTGTGCCTAGAGTGTGTCAAGCCCTTAGTCATTATTCATCAAGTGTACTGACATTGAAAGAAGAAGCTGAGAACATACAATGAGGTAAAGACAGCCTATTCAATAAATGGTGTTGGAAAAATCACATAGATATGTGCAAAAGAAATGAAAGTAGACCACCTTCATACACCCTATATAATAATAAACTCAAAATGGACTAAAGACTTACTTAAATGTACCACTCAAAATCATAAAACTCCTAGAAGAAAACATAGGCAGTAAAATCTTGGATATTTCCCTTAGTAATATTTTTCTTATATATCTCCTCAGGCAAGGGAAACAAAATAAAATATAAACAAATGGGACTATAGTCAACTAGCACAGTTTTTCACAGCAAAGGAGACCATCAACAAAATGAAAAGACAACACACTGAATGGAAGAAGGTATTTGCCAATGACACATCTGATTAGGGATTAACATCTAAAATTTATGAAGAACTCATAAACTCAGCACCAAAAAAACCCCAAAGATCCAATGAAGAAATGGGCAAAGGACCTGAATAAACACTTCTTCAAAGAGGACATACAGATGGCAAATAGACATATAAAAAGATATTCAACATCACTAATCATCAGAGGAATACAAATTAAAATCTCAATGAGATATCACCACATACTGTCAGAATGTCTGTCACCAATAAATGTGCAAAGAACAGATGTTGGCAAAGATGTGGAGAAAAGGGAACCCTCACTTACTGTTGGTGGAAATACAGATTGGTGCAGCCTTTGTGGAAAACAGTGTGGAGTATCCTCAAAAAATTAAAAATGAAACTGCCTTATATGACACAGTGATTCCACTTCTGGGTATATATCTAAAGAAACCCAAACACAAATTAGAAAGAATATATGTATCTTATGTTCATCTTGGTGTTGTTTATAATAGCTAAGCTATGAAAGTGTTCATCAATAGACCAGTGGATAAAAAAGTGATGGCACATATATACAATGGAATATTGCTTGGCTATCAAAAAAAATGAAATCTTACCTTTTGCGACAGCATGGATGGACCTAGAGGGTACTATGCTAAGTGAAATAAGTCAGTCAGAGAAAGACAAGTACTATATGATTTCACTTACATGTAGAATATAAAAAATAATATCAATGAACAAACAAAAGAGAAATAGACTCAGAGATACAGAGAAGAGACTGATGGTTGCCAGAGGGGAGAGGGTTTGGGGGACTTGGTGAAAAAGGTGAAGGAATTAACAAGTACAACTGAGCAGTTACAAAATAGTCACAGGGATGTAAAGTACAGCATAGGGAATATAGTCAATAATACTATAATAACTATGTATGGCACCAGGCGGGTACTGGAAATATTGAGGGGATCACTTTGTAAAATATATGATTGTCTAATCAACTATGCTGTACACCTGTATCTAATACAAAATAATGTTAAATGTAAACTGTCATTGAAAAAAATAAATTAAAAAAAAAAGAAAGGCTGGAAGCTGCTGCGCCAATGTACTTCCTTTTTACCGACAGGAAGCCCCGCAGTCTCTCTCCCTGCCCCATTTACAACATAGCACATGTGTGATGAGTACAGCAGAAGTCAGCACTCTGAGAATTTTACAGTCCTAGAGCCAGAAGGTGGCTTAGAGTTCACCTAATTCATTCTCATTCACCACCAGGAGTCTGAGACCTACAGAGTTGGTAGAGGAGCAACTAGAACCCAGGTTAAAATGCCTCCCTCCTGCCAGCAGTGTGTAGGCCTTCTTGTCCTTCCTTTTACTCAGGTCTATAGCAGCACCCCCTCCACCTCCACTTCCATGAACTGATGTCCTTGGCCATTCCCTAATCCTAGTCCAAGAGCTGGTAGAGCCAAGCCCAAGGAAAGGTAGGAATAGAAAATGCCCAAAAGGACAATCTTCCCTTCTCCTAAAAGTGCTAAGAACTGGGCTGGGCCTTTGTCTGGGGACATCACATTGACACTGCTGGGTTTCGTGCTGGGCCAGACTCTCACAGGACACAGGCGGGGGTGAGGGGAAGGTTGACTGAGTGAAGGGACCAGAAATGAGAAGGACAGTGTGGTGACTGACTTACTAACATCTGGCTTTATGTGAATTGCTGCATCCGGAAACAAAGTCCACACAACTTCAATCACAATTCCTACCACGTTCCTCATTTTATCTGTGTTTGTTTCTGAAGGCTTGAGAGGAATAATGTAGCTGGCAGGCTTTGCAAAGAAGTCTTTTTGTAAGACTGTGCATGGGGTTTGGCCCTGCCAGAGCAGAGGTCCAGCAGGGGATCTGGCGGGGGTAGGGTTTCTCCCTCATGCTCTCCGCCAATCTGGTCCCAGCTGGGCGTGGGGCCTGCCAGCCTGCTGTGGGATCCCTGAAGACATCTGGGCAGCAGAGTCAATTTCTGGGAGCTCACCCAGGCACACCAGGGACCACGCGCTTCCTTCTGTTTAACAGATAGGGGACAATGAGATGTCAGGAGACAGGAGGCAAACTCCAAAGGCCATAAAAGGAGACCCTGTATGAGAACCAGACCAAGGAGTTTTGTGCTGCCCTCTGTCGGGTGCCTAGGACTTCCCTTGGTTAGTGACACTGGCTCTGAGGGTCATCTGCTTGCACTCGGGACTCACAGGGCCTGGAGGACATGGGTTTGGGAGAGAGGTATAACTGGGCAAAGGAGTGAGTCCCTGGGCAAGTATTTGTTTGAGGAGAGAGAGAGGAGAGTGAGGAGGGAGGGCCATGAAGTGTGTCCCTTGCATGGGGGCCCTTGGCCATCTTACAGGTTCATCCAAGATGCATCCCCTGGCCCTTGTGATCTAGATGAGGCGATCTCTGTTCTTTTCTACTATAGCCCTTATCACAAGTTGTAACTTCGTATTTCTTTGTATGTTGTTTCTTGTTCAGTGTGTGTCCAGCTCATTGGAAGGCAGGTCCATGAAGGCAGGGAATACGTTGCTTGTTTGTTCCAGGACCCAGTAGTGACTGGTGTGCAGCAGGCACGCAAGAAATATTTGATGAGAAAATGAATGAAGATTTGTTTCTGGTTTTGTTTTTTTTTTAAAGATTTGTGATTCAGTTTGGACAGTGACACAAACTGAAACACCACTGATGATGGAATGGCTGCAACAGATCCTTAGGTGCATGTTTAAACCAGGTGTAAATTACATAAATGATTTTTTACATCATCCTTGATTCTTTTTCTAAGTGCTGGAGCAGACAACCAATGGATATGAGTTGGTTAAAGGTACAAGATTACTTTAGAATCTATTTTACCTCATATTTACTTCACTGCATCATTCATGACATAGTCATGTGTAGTTTGTCTTACTTTCATGTAGAAAAGTGTTAAAGGAGTTTTTGTTTTGCTCCTTTGACCCAAGTACACAGGGCCGCAAGTGTCTTTGAGAATCATAAGGGACTAAAAGAAGCAGGCCCGCTCTGCTCTATCTCAGAGGGTGTTCACGTTGTAGTTAGTGAAGGCAGTCCTGCAGGTGGGCATGCCGCTGGGCCTTGTGAAGCCCCCAGGTGTACTGTTTAATGGGGATGTGACCTAGAGAACTGTTGGCATTGCTGGATGACTCATCTCCCTCCTTTTATTCTTGCCCCTTTTCCGTTCTTTCCATGGCATCCAGAATGAGCTCTTCAAAGCTTTCATGAGAGCATGGCATTCATCAGCTTAAAACCCTCTGGTGCTCTCTCCCATAGCACCAGGAACAAAAACGAATCCCTCCCACTGGCCGGCAGGGTCCTGTAGGATGTGC
The DNA here is from genome assembly GCF_021234165.1 of Pteronotus mesoamericanus. Taxonomy (NCBI): domain Eukaryota; kingdom Metazoa; phylum Chordata; class Mammalia; order Chiroptera; family Mormoopidae; genus Pteronotus; species Pteronotus mesoamericanus. The sequence continues at coordinate 10,767 of NW_026555173.1, forward strand.
CCGGGGCCTGCCTCTCTTACCTTCTCACTTCTCTCTCACCCTTGCTCAGTGGCCTCAGGCCCCAATGACCTCCTTTCTCTTCCTCGTGTAGCCAAGCCTGTTCCCTCTCGGGGGCTCGCACCATCGCATCGTCTGCCCGGATGCTCTTCCTCCCAATCCTTGTCCTGCTGTTCTCTTTCGTTTTTCAGTTCCCAGGTTACATGTCACCTCCAGGAGAGCTCGTCCCTGACCCCAATTCTAAAGTACACCCCTGGTCACCCTCCGTAACATCTTTCTGTTTATCTTTCCTCAGAATTCATTGCTATCTGATATCTGACATTTTCTTGTTTCTCTCCACGTAGTTACTCATCCTCTGTCTGCCCCACTAGAATATAAGCAGCATGAGAACTGGGTCATTATCTTTGTTGTTCTTTGCTGCATTTCCAGTGCTCAGAACAGTGCAAGGCCTGTACTAAGTTCTCCAGAAAGACTTGTAGATGAACAGATGAAAATCCACAGGGCAGAATTGGTAGCTGTGGCTTCCCAGCTTGGCCTGCGGTAGACCTGGAGCATCCATCTGAGAGCTTGGAAAACGGTGAGTGTCTGTTATGCTGGAAAAAGCAAGGGGCCTAGAAGTTAAGTGGCCTGGCTCCTAGGCCCTTTGCTTGTTGTTACCACTAGCTTCTTTCCCAGGGCTTCTGTTTCCTCATCTGCCCTTCCTTCATCATCTGCCCTTGAGGAAATTGAATGGGGTGGTCTCTGAGGTCACATCTGGTGGGCTGACTCCAGCGCTCCACCCTTCAAGCATGTGGAGGCTGGCTGCCCAGAGGAGGAGCAGAGGTCTTGGGGCAGCGGCAGCTGCAACGCCTCCGCTCTCCATGGGCCCCTGATATTGGAGGAGATGCCTGCCTTTTCTTTGGCCTAAAACTGAGAGTTAAACAGCAAGCAATATTTCTGGAGGAAGTGAGCTGTAATGGGAAGGGCACTTGCACCAGAGAGACCTGGGTTTGTGCTTCAGCTCCTTGCTTACCAGCTGAATGACCTTGCATGTTTTCCTAATAACTCTGAGCTGTAGTTTCGGCGAACAAGGATGCCTATACCCTGCTTGCAGATTTGCAGCAAGGTTTACATGAATTAATATATGAGAAACTGCAGAGAGGTCAGCTCCCTTCCCATTCCCTTAGAAAGCATGAGCATGTCCACAGGAATGGCCCAGTGCCTGGGTTGCCAGTGCCAGACTGCAGGTTGTTCCCACTGAAGCCAGCAGGGCTGCAGGCCGTGACAGCCAGCGTGAAAATGGGAGATGAAGGAAAACCAAAACCAAAAACAAAAACAAAACTCTTTTGTGAGAATTGCAAAGTGGCTTGTTGATTTATTTTGTTCCAGAAACTTGTGGTGCATAAGCCTCCAGAGATGGCTGTGAAGAACTGGGAAGGAGAGAAGTGTGTTTATCGCTTTTTCCTGGGCAAGCCTCATTTGCATTCCTCGAGAGTGTTGATTGTAGTGTTCTCAGAAATAAAGTTGTTTGGTACGCTGGCTTATGCCAGCACAAACCACTTGTACTTTTGCTTGGGCGTGGAGGTAAAGAGTGGCTACCGGTGAGCCTCTACTACACACCAGAGACCGGGCTAGTTCTTTCACGTACTGTGGCAGCCCCAGTAGGTGCGTGCTCACCCCGTCAGCTTCTATCTCCCCTGCCCCCCTCTTCTACGGAGACTGTGAGTCCAAAACTCATCTTCCCCCACTGCACAGAGGGCCATGTAACAGAGTTCCGGCCAATACTATGTAAGTGGAAATTTCTTAGAGAGAAAAGAAACACTTCATCTTCTTCCCACTCCTCCTTTGTTCCTGCCTGTAATACAGATGTGATGCTCAAGGTGCAGCAGCCTTCTTGCAACTATGAGGCTGACAGCCAGCAGGCTAACAGTCTAGTCCCTGATAACATATTATCTTTCATTAGAAACACAATCAACATTGTAAAACACCGCTACTTAGGCACCATTAGACAAGATGTAATAGTGCTAAATGACAGCCTGCTTTTAAGTCACATCGAGATTCCCAAGACATTAAAATGTGGAGAAAAAACAAAGAAAAAACATGGGTCTTAGAATCAATGGGAACAGAACAGGTTTTTGAAACCTGGAATATCTACCTCTAGACTTAATTAAAAACAACAAACTCCTTCATTTAGGCATGGTTGTTGGGCTCTTTGTTACTTACAGCAAAACCTGTTTCTCACATTGACTTCTCACAATCACCTTCTGAGAAGGGTATTAATATCTCTAGTTTACTAATGAGGAAGTGGAGGCATAGAGGGAGACAGACTGTGGAGCATAGAATCACTCACATTGGAAATGAGAGCTGAGCCCACTTAGGGGTCTCCAAGTCTGCTCTACTTGACCTTGTACCTGACCTGCTCCGTTCGCTGCTCTCCCTGCCCCACACATGGCCTTCGGGGCACAGCTACGAGGGGTGGCCACAGCTCTGCAGCTGCCCCTGCCCCTGCTCCTGAGGACACTGCTCTGTAGCTCTCCAGGGCACGGAGCTTGATCCTGGGAGCTGGGAGCCAGGACCACAGAGTTGAGCAATCACTCTGGCACCAGGTTCCTTAGTCCTTTGGGCAGTTGCTTTCCTCCCTCAACCCCTGCTGAATAAAGGCCTAGGACGTGAGAAGGCTCGACTATCTCTGGAGCATTTGCATCTTCACACTGTCCCTGGCTTGCTGCTGATTTCCTATTAGCCTACAGGCTTCTAGAGTGCAGGGCCCAGGAGGCCACATATGAAAGAGGTTGGCAGAAGAAAATCCCTGGTCAAGAGCCCCATGCAAGTCGGTCAGCCCCCTTTCCTCGGCCCTGTGAACCTGGCTGTTGAGGACAACCTCCTGGAGACCAACTGGACGGGGACCGACCGGGCGGGGCTGGGCGCCCTGGCCCCGAGGCCCAGGCGCGGGCAGTGTCTGCGGCTCAAGGCCGTGCTCTCTCTGAACCCTGAGTTTTGTTTCCTAAAGCAGGAGAAGAAATTGTTAAAAGACTGTTCCTGTTACGTAAGAGAAAATGAGCTTTTCCAGATCTCTGCTATCTGATTGGTAAAAGTTGAGAACATAGGGACAAATTAAATGAGGGGGGGGTCAGTTGAACTAATACATTAGAACTCATTTTCTAGCGTGTTGCTTATGGAATCGCTGGGAATGCGCAAGAAGCGCGGTAAGAAGAGGAGTGAGGCGTGGGCACGCTGCTTCTTGTGTGGCCAGGCTAGCGCTTCTCTCAGGGCTGGAGGGTGGGGGCGAGGGTGGGGCGGGGGCTCCGTGCCATCTCCTCTGGCTTCCAGCAGAGGCAGGAGTGGAGAAGTGGGAAAATCCTATGGGGTTTTTCTTCTCCAACATAAGGGGAAAACCCTCAAATGATCCTTTTCTGAGAAAACCCTTTGAGAGCCGCCCTCGCACCCCCACCCCAAGATCCACACGGTCCAGTCTGCTGGCTGGAGAGATGGCCTTTAAAACCCTTGTTTATGCACAAGCAGGTCTTCAGTCCAACTCCAGCCCAGCCTGGCATCCCAACCACGAAGTTCCCGTAAGAGATGTTATTAAGGGCCTGCGTACCTCACAGGAAGCCTTAGATTGCAAACATATGTCCAAACTGCTGACTTTGTGTAAGTGGATCGAACCCCTGAGTCTGTGCTGGAGGGGCCAGTGTTTGCATCAGGGAGTGGAGAGTACTTGCTACTTGAATGTGCGCCACGCTGAGTGGAGCTTCTGGCTTCGGGTGGATTCAGGCTAAGGGAGGTTTCTTCTGTAAATCAGCCTACATGGTATTTCTTTTCCTGTCTTCTTTCTGCAAGTGAAACAGCAGCGCTCATTTATCCTGCCCCCACGTGGGGCTCATTGGCTTTTTCCTCTCGTTCATCTTCCGGGCCTCTCTGTTTCCCATGTCCACCACACTTGCTATGGACTTCCTGGGTCCACAGATCTGTTGACTGCACGCTGGTGCAATTTTTAAAGATTAAACTTTTATTTTGAGCTAATTGTAAATTCACACACATGCAGTTGTAAAATATCATGCAGCGAGATTTCGTGTGTCCTTTTCCCAGCTTCCCCCAATACTAACATCTTATAAAACTATAGTTCAATATCATAACCAGGATATTGACATTGACACATTCAAGATATAAGACATTTCCATCATAAGATCCTCTAATTTTTCCTTTTTATAGCCACAGCCACATGTCTCCCTGCATCACTCTCCTCCTTTACCTGTGGCAAACACTAATCTCTTCTTCGTTTGTATAATTTTGTTATTTCAAGAAAGCTATATAAATGAAATCATATAGTATGTAATTTTCTGGTGTTGGATTTTTAAATTTTACTCAGCATAATTCTCTGGAGATTCATCCAAGTTGTTGCATGTATCATTAGTTCTTTTTACTGATGAGTAGTGTTCTATGGCAGTGGTGCCCAACCTTTTTGGCACCAGGGATTGGTTTCGTGGAAGACAATTTTTCCATGACCCAGGGTGGGGGGAGGTGGCTTTATAGCCGGCTACCAGATTCAGTGTAATTGTCACTTGCCACTCACTGATAGGGTTTCCCACCCCCCACCCCTTGGGGCTCCCTTATATGTTACTTACTACCTGTTTCTCCTTTGCTGCCTTTAGGATTCTCTGTTTGTCTTTGATACTTGCCTTTTTCATGATGATGTGTCTTGGAGTGGACCTCTTTGGGTTCCTCTTGAATGGGACCCTCTGTGCTTCCTTGACTTGTGTGACTTTTTCTCCCCGCCAATTAGGGAAGTTTTCCTTCATGACTTTTTCAAACAGGTTCTCTATCCCTTCCTCCTCCTCTTCTCCTTCTGGTATCCGTATTATATGGATATTACTACTTTTCAGGTTGTCCTGCGTTTCCCTAAATGTCTCTTCATTCTTTTTGAGTCTTTTTTCATTTTCTTGCTCTTTTTGAGAGCTTTTTTCTACCTTATCCTCCAGCTCGCTGATTCATTCCTCTGCTTCATCTAGCCTGCTTTTGATTCCTTCTACTGTGTTCTTCAATTCAGATATTGTATTCTTCATTTCCTCTTGTCTCTTATTAATAGTTTCCACGTCCTTTTTCATGCTGATACAGTTTGCAGTAAGTTTCTAGACATTTCCCAGTAGCTTTTGGTAATTCCCTCTGAGCTCACTGAGCTCGTTGAGCTTCCTTAGAACCATTGTTTTAAACTCAAAATCTGATCATTTACTTGCCTCTATTTCATTTAGTTCTCTTTCTGGGGATTCCTCCTCTCCCTTCCACTGGAGGGTGTTTCTTTGACTTCCCGTTATTTGTGAGGCTCTTCTTTTCTGCTTCTGCTTCTTAAATTGATGTGTTTTGACTTCCTGACTTTGTGGTGTAAACTCCTATGGTAGCAGACCGCTGTTTTTGCTTTCTGGATCTGCCTCTGATGATGTCAGATGTTGTCCATGTCTGACCTTAGGCAGTCTGTTTGAGACTTCCAGGAATCTACTGTCTATGGCTGTTTCCTTCCGTTGTTAATCTAGTCACTCTACATGCAGAAGTCAAGCTTAGACACCACAGGGTGGGGCAGAGTCCCTCCTTGAGGTGGGGTTATTGGGTCCTCTCATGCTGCTGCCTCTCAGGGGAGTGGTCTGCCTGACCTAGATGGCTCCTGCTGTATGGGAGAGGAGTCAGCTCTAGGATCACACAAGCTACTTTCTCCATTCTCTCCCCAAAGCCTCTGTCTCCAGTCTCTTCTCTAGTGTCTCTAGACCATTCTGTGCCCCCTTTGGCACTAGGGATCTACTGACTATGGCTGCCACTCTGTACTTAGCAGTCAGGTTTTAGCACCACTGGGCCAGGGCTGAATCCCTCCCTGGGGGCAGGGCTACTGTGTCCTCTCACGCTGTTGCCACTCAAAGGAGTAGTCTACCTGAGCAAGATGTCTGCTGTCATATGGGGGATGAGTCAGCACTGGGATCCCGCTGGCTACTCTCAGTTCTCTCCCCAAAGCCTCCTTCCCCAGCCTCTCCTCCGGCATCTCTAGCTTACTCTGCCCCTGCCTTTGCCAGAGACTGGGGTAAGTGGCTGCAAATAAAAATTTATGCATTGGCCCTTTAAACGGCTCTTTGCGTCTCCAGCCGCCTGTCTCTGGCAGACAGCAACTCTGCTGCTTTTCACAGCTGGCTGTTATCTGTGTACTTTTTGGGCTCTGGTGCTGTAGGCTGGAGACCCCAGCTTATGGTTTAGACTCTGCTCTTCTCAGGGGGATCCAACTGGCCATTTCAATATCCTTCTGGTGCTGCCTCCTGTGGGCACCCCACCTTCTTGAGTCTCTATTGCACTCCTTACCAGTTAGGTTGTGCTAAAGCGGCTGCTTCTTCCTGTACAAGGTTATAAGTCTCCTCTCTCTGCCCTCCCCCTAGGCTCTGGCAACCATATCATACTTTCTGTCTTCATGATTTGAGACTACTCTAAGTACCTCATATAAGTAGAATCATACAGTATTTGCTCTTTGGTGCTTGGCATATTTCGCTATTGTTCAGTTGTTTGCTCCAGGCAATTTCTCCACAATTTAGTTTTAATTCCAGATTGGTCCTGGGAAGAAGTCAGTGTGACTTCCATTCACTCCTCTGCCATCTTGATTTTCCTGATAGGGTTTTGAAATGAGTCAGCAAGCAATTGATTTA
>NW_026555174.1:0-4078 GCF_021234165.1 Pteronotus mesoamericanus
GCTGCTGAGCGGTGGGAAATGGCCTCTGGGAGCTGTTAAAATGGAGATGGAGGTCCAGGCCAAGTTGAGAGGTGTCAGTCATTCCTTTGAACGGATGGGCTTATTCCCAGGCTGGAGACCAAGGCTCCCGCCTTCTGCTCTGACTGGACACTATTGCCAGGCTGTGCCCCTCCGCCACCTCCTCACTCCAGCTTAGGCTTCGCAGGCTGACTGGTGGGGCTTCTTGCCCACGCATCCCCCCACACCTGCACAGCTTCGTGGTGGAGCAGGCCCGAGCACAGCCCCCAGTGTGACTTTTCCAGCCCAGGGCTACAGTCTGAAACTGTCCCTGGGTGGTGCGCTTGGCTGCCGCAGACCCACGGATGCACGTGCAGAAGAGCACACGTGCTTGTGAGGATGGGAGTAGGGGAGCTGGGCCAGGGCCAGGAATGGGGTGGCTCAGACAAACCCCAGTACCTAACTTCCAGGGAGTTTAAGTAAGAAACTACTAATTTGGGGGGTGAGGGGAGAAATTTCTACCAGCAATCCTCAGTACTTTTTTCAACTGCTTTTGAGGAAAGAAAACCAGTTGTCCTCTGCTGAGAAACAGCAGGTTCGCCTGCAGTGACTGAAAAGCCACTGTGGAAGGGAGCTGGGCCCAGGGGCTCCATGAACCATCCACGGACAGAAAACCAGGCGAGGTGCAGACCTGGACTGGGAAGGACATACCTGGACGAGTCCAGTCAAAGTCAAGGCCGTGAACTGTTCCCCCCACGGCAGTCCCGGATCGGCACTATAGCGTGTCCCCCTCATTTTCTTGGGAGGCCCTCCGACGATCCAGGCTCATTGCCTATATGTGATTTGTGCGATTCGTACAATTTAAAGATGTGCTTAGCTGGCCTTTTCTTATTTTTTGCCACCAGTAAAACTCTCACTGTGGATTCAGACTATGGACATTAACTAAGAGGGTTTGGTGATGGACAGAGCCTAAGGCAGTGTGTGAGCTGGACTGAGGCTGGATCTCTGCCTATACCCCAGGACTATAGAAAGGAATTTTTTTTCACTCTTCAGTGAGGGTTAATGGATGAGCATGTTACAACAACTGTCAATATCAATTAAAGGCTTTAAAAATGCCTGCATGCCTGACTTATGAATCTAATAGCATCTAGGAATGGCTCCAAAGAAATGAGAGATACCACAAATATTTGAATAAGGATGTGATCTCAGTATTATTTATAATAGTAAAAAAACCACAGCCATTAAAAACATTGCTTCAAGATGTTCGATGACATGAAAACATATTTACTCTTTTTAAAACTTAAAAAAATTGTAAAAATTTTTAATATAGAAAAGTAGGAAAATGTATGAAATATCCATATACCTTTCAGTCAAATGATTAAATATTTTTTTATATATTTGCTTAAGAACTGTTTAAGAAATGAAAGGTTACAGATACATTAGGCCTGTTTTTAGCCTCCTCTCTTCTACATTCCCAGAGAACTATTTTGCGTTAGTATGCCCTTACCCACTGAGAAATTATGCTTTTACATCACACACACACACACACCCCTCCATAAATAAGGCATTTCAAATAATTGACAAATTTTAACCTTCTGCAATGTGCTGTTTTCATTCGACACATTTTTTTGAGGTATATATAGATGAAATTGTTCTTTATTACTTTGTGGTATTCTTTACTGACTATATTTAATAAACTTTTTTAAAATTAAAGTATAACAGTTTGAAGGATTATCTCTAAGTGAACACACCCAACTAACACCCAACTAATTACCACCGTGTCCAGAAATAGCCTCACTGGAACCCCAGACGCTCCCTTACGCCTGCTCCCAACAGCCATGTGTTTTTCCCTTCCCCGTAGCCACTGTCAGGACTTTTTAAAAACATCATCTTGCCTGTTTTTAAAAAATTATATAAAAGGATGTTCTACACTCACCAGTTAGTTCGTTTGTTAGTTGTGTTGTTCAGATCTTCTCTCTTCTTACTTTTTTTTACATTATCAGCTTTTGAGGGAGAGGTATTAAACTCATTGGGAATATGGATTTTATTGTTTCTCCTTTTTTAATTTTGTCCATTTTTGCTTTAAATATTTTAAAGCTATGTTATAGCATGCATACAGATCTAGAATTGTGAGAACTTTCTGGTCAACTGACCCCTTTACCATTACAAAATGTGCCTCTTTACCTAGTAATGTTTTGGCCTTAACATCTGCTTTCTCTGCTATGAGACTATCTACTCTATTTTCATTTGGCTAGTGTTTATGTCTTTTCTACTCATTTTATTTTCATCCTTTCTGTGTACTTATATTTAGAGTGCCCCATGTAAGCAGCATATGGTTGGATTTTAAAATTTAATTTTTATAACCTACTACATTTATTTTTACATTTAATCTATATTTAGCATTTGGCAATTACCAAATATTTGGGTTCATATATCATTTATGTATTTGTGTTCTATTTCACCTGCTTGTTTTACACTTTCTTTTTCTCTTTTATACCATTTTTTTAGTAAGCAAATATTTTGATTATTTTATTTTTCTTGTATTTACTTGATGAACATATTTTACTGTTCTTTTTAGTGATTACTCTCTAGAAAATGTACATCCTTGACTTAGTTATAGTCTAATACAAACTATTATTTTTCACCACTTCCCTAATAATGTTAGACTTAGAATATTTTATCTTCATTTATTCCTGACCTTTTGTGTTGTTGTTTCCATGCATTTCAATTCTGCATAACCTTTAAACCCCGTTATATGTTAATATTATTTTATTTTGTAAAGTTAATATTAATTTATATTTTTCCCACATTTTTACCTTTTTTCTTATTCTTTCCTTCTTATATTTTTGTACTTTCATCTCAGATCATCTTTCTTTTGCCTGAATATTTCTTTCATATTCCTTTTAAGACAGGTTGGAAGGTAACAACTTCTCTGTTTTTGTTTGTCTGAAATGTCTTTATATTGCCTTCGTATTTTAGGGCTAGCTTTGGTCTGTATAGATTAATAGATTGGTCATTATTTCATTCTGGCCCTTTAAAGCTAGGATTCCATTGTCTGGGGGCTTCTACCATCTCTGTGGGTAGTCACATTAAAGCCTTACCATTGCTCCTTTGCAGGTAACATGTCTGCTTTTCTCTGACCTCCTTTAAGACTATTTTTTCTTGTTTTCAGTAGTTTCCCTGTGGTATGCCTAGATATCATTTTATTTATATTTATACTTCTTGGGGTTCATAGTCTTCTTGATTCTGTGAGTTGACATCCTTTATCAGTTCTGGAAAATTCTTGGCCATTATCTTTTCAAAAATTGTTTCTTCCTTCCTTTTTTCTCCATGGGAGTCTATTTTCATGTATGTTAAATTTTATGACTATAACTCCCAGTCTTTTATGCTTTTTGAATATATTCCATTTTTAAAATTATCTTTTTTGGGTATTTTCTACCAATGTGACTTTAAGTTCATATCCTTCATCTCCTGTATTTAAGTTGCTGTTAAAAAGTTTGCTGAAAGAAAGAGCTACTACCCTTCGCGACAGCATGGATGGAACTGGAGAGCATTATACTAAGTGAAATAAGCCAGGCAAAAGACAAATACCATATGATCTCACCTATAAGTGGAACCTAATCAACAAAACAAACAAGCAAGGAAAATATAACTAGCAACATTGAAAGAGAAAAGAAACCAACAGAATCAGCAGGGAAGGAGGGAGGGGAGTGGCGGGGAAAGGGAAGGGTCAAGTCAAGGAACATGTGTAAAGGACCCATGGACAAAGCCAAAGTGGGGAAGGACTGGGGAGGGGGATGGGGACAGGGGAAAGTGCTGGTGGGAAAATGGAGGCAAATGAATTTGAACAATAAAAAATAAAAAAAAGAAATATGTGTAAATCACTATGCCGTACACTTGAAACTAATATAAAATAATATTGAATGTAAATTTTGTTAAAAAAATAAGATAAATAAAAATATACTTAATTAAGTTAAAAAATACTAAAAACCCCAGAAATTACATGTGTTAGCATAGAGGGTGCATGGAAACAGTGAGGGAATGACGATGACTATGGTGTTGAAATAACAATAATAAAAAA
>NW_026555175.1:0-10968 GCF_021234165.1 Pteronotus mesoamericanus
ACATCTAATAAAGGGTTAATATCCAAAATTTATAAAGAATTCATACAATTCAACACCGAAAAGTAAAAAATCCAATTAAAAAATAGGCATGGAGGCAAGATGGTGAAGTGAATGGAAGTCACACCTCCTCTCAGGACCAATATGGAATTACAACTAAATTGTTGAAAATTCACCTGGAACAGACAACTAAACAATAGTGAGAGAGGAGCCTTATAACCTCAGACAGACAGAAGAATCAGTTTTCGCACAACCTGACTGGTAAGGAGTGTGATAGAGACTCAAGAAGGCAGTCTGGGCGCCCATGGGTGGTAGTGACAGAGGGATACTGAAATGGCCAGTTGGATCCCCCAGAGAAAAGCCGAGTCTAAAACATAAGCGAGGATCTCCAGCTTATAGCACAAGAGCCCAAAAAGTACACAGCCAGCTGCGAAAACTGGCAGGGTTGCTCTCTCCTAGAGAAGGGAAGCTGAAGACATAAAGAGCTATTTAAAGAGCCAATGCATAAATTTTTATTTGTAGCCACATATTCTATGCTCTGGCAAAAGTGGGGCAGAGTGGGCTAGAGATGCCTGAGGAGAGACTGGGGAAGGAGGCTTTGGGGAGAGAACTGAAAGAATAGCCAGCATGATGCTAGTGCTGACTCCTCCCCCATACAGCAGCAGCCATCTTGCTCAGGCAGACCACTCCCTTGAGCAGCAGCAGCATGAGAGGACACAATAGCCTTGCACCCAGGAGGGACACTGCCCTGGCCCTGTGGTGCCTAAGCCCGACTTCTGAGTGCAGAGTGACTAGATTAACAACTGAAGGAGGCAGCTACAGACAGAAGATTCCTGGAAGTCTTGAACAGACTGCCTAAGATTAGACAGGATCAACATCTGACATCATCAGAGGCAGATGCAGAAATTAAAAACTGGTAAATACTAGAGACTACTGAGATGAAATCCACTGTGGTCTTCTCCATGATTTGTGATATTTTCTTTACTATATAGCTTGTTAATGTTTATTTCTTGTACATCAAGTTTCTCCATATTGTCATTAGATTTTATATTATAGTTTATTTCTCTCCTTTCTTATAATAGTCTTACTCTCTTTACAGCCTTTTTTTTTTACTGGCTCATTTGCTTTTGATAGCAGGATTGCAGGGGAGAATTATTTTTGCAGATGTGGGTTTGTTTCTTGAGATTTGTGGTTTTGTTTTGGCAGCACCTGCACAAAAACACACAAGACGTGGTGGCTAGAGTGACCCTCAGTCAACCAGCAGGAGGGTAAGACCCACCAAAGAATGACCAAACAACAATCAAAACTCAATTACTTCCAGAGAGCCAACATAAACAGCATAAAAGGCATCCCAAGAGCATCAAGTTCAGGAGATCAAGAAGAGTGCACCACTGACTCTCACAGGTCTCCTACCACAGAAGTTCACACCACAAAGTCAGGAGTCAAGACAGATCAATTAAGGAAGCAGAAGCAAAAAAGAAGAGCCTCATTAATATCCCCATAAAGAGAATTAAATGAAATAAAGGCAAGTAGACTATCAGATATGGAGCTCAATACAATGGTTCTAAAAAAGTTTAATGAGTTCAACGAGCTCAGGGAAAATTATCAAAAACTACAAGGAAACTATGAGGACCTTACTGCAAACTATATCACCATGAAAAAGGACATAGGAACTACCAATAAGAGGCAAGAGGAAATGAAGAATACAATTTCTGAATTGAAGAACACAGTAGAAGGAATCAAAAGCAGGCTAGGTGAAGCAGAAGAACAAATCAGTGAGCTGGAGGACAAGGTAGAAAATAGCTCCCAGAAAGAGCAAGAAAATGAAAAGAGACTCAAAAAGAATGAAGAGACGTTTAGGGAAATGCAGGACAACCTGAAACATAATAATATCCATATAATAGGGATACCAGGAGAAGAAGAGGAGGAAGGGATAGAGAACCTGTTTGAAAAAATCATGATGTAAAACTTTCTTAATTGGAGGAGAGAAAAAGTCACACACGTTCAGGAAGCACAGAAGGTCCCGTTCAAGAGGAACCCAATGAAGCCCACTCCAAGACACAACATCATGAAAATGGCAGGTATCAAAGACAAACAGAGAATCCTAAAGGCAGCAAAGGAGAAACAGGTAGTAACATACAAGGGAGCTCCATTTTGTCTAGCAGCTGATTTCTCAACAGAAACACTACAGGGCAGAAGGAAATGGCAAAAAATATATCAAGTCATGAAAATCAAAGGCCTGCAACCGAGACTGCTCTACCCAGCAAGGCTCTCAATTAAAATGGAAGGTGAAATAAGGAGTTTACCAGACAAAATAAGGCTAAAACAAATACACCTCCACCAAACCAGCACTGCAAGATATGCTAAAGAGACTGTTTTAAGAAGATGAAGAAAAAGAGCAAGAAAGAGGAACACAGGTACAAAGGGAAGAAATGAGTAAGTACCTAACAATAATAATTTTAAAAGTAAATGGATTAAATGCTGCAATCAAAAGACATAGGGTAGCTGAATGGATGAGAAAATATGACCCACACATATGATGCCTACAAGAGACTCACCTCAGAACAAAGGACCTACACAGACTAAAAATGAAAGAATGGAAAAAAATATCCCAAGCAAATGGATGGGAAAAAAAAAGCAGGGGTAGCAACTTATAAAAAAAAGATTTCAAAACAAAGGCCATAAAAAAAAGACCCAGAAGGACACTTTATAATACTCAAAGGAAGAATCCATCAGAAGACATAAACATTATGAACCTATATGTGCCCAACATAGTAGCACCCAAATATGTAAGAAAGATCTTAGAGGACTTCAAGAGAGATATAGACAGCAACACACTGATAGTAGGGGATTTTAACACCCCACTATCAACAATGGATAGAGCTTCCAAACAAAATATCAACTGGGATATTGTGAAACTGAACTATGCATTAGGTCAAATGGGCTTAACTGACATATATAGAACCTTTCGTCACAAAGAAGGAAAATACACATGAAAAAATTTCAGAGATAGACCACATGATAGGACACAAAACAAGCCTCAGCAAATTCAGGAAAATTGAAATAATACCAAACTTTTTCTCGGACCACAAGTGCTTGAAACTGGAAATCAACCTCAAAGAGAAACTTCAAAAACTTGCAAACTCATGGAGACTGAACAGTACACTATTAAACAATGAATGGGTCAATAATGAGATAAGAGAAGAAATCAAAAAGTTTCTAGAAACAAATGAAAATGAACAGACAACAGTCCAAAACCTATGGGACAGAGCAAAGGCAGTCCTGAGAGGGAAGTTCCTAACAATACAAGCTTACCTAAAAAAGATAGAAACATTTCAAATAAAAGACCTAACACTACAACTTCAAGAACTGGAGAAACAACAACAAATAAATCCCAGAGCAAGTAGAAGGAAGGAAGTAGTCAAGAATAGAGCAGAACTGAATGACATAGAGATGAAAAGAACAATTCAAAGGATCAACCAATCCAGAAGCTGGTTCTTTGAGAAGATAAATGAAATTGACAAGACTTTAAGCAGACTCATCAAGAATAAAAGGGAGAGGACCCAAATAAATAATATCAGAAATGAAAGAGGAGAAATAACAACTGATACCACAGAAATACAAAGGATTGTAAGAAACTACTATGAAGAGTTATATGCCAAGAAATTTGAATACCTTGATGAAATGGGCAAATTTCTAGAAAAGTATAATCTTCCAACACTGAAGGAGGAAGAAACAAAGCTTAAACAGACCAATAAAGGCTGGGGAAATTGAAGCAGTAATCAAGAAACTCCTGGCACACAAAAGCCCAGGGCTGGACGGTTTCACAGGAGAATTTTACAAAACATTTAAGGCAGAGCTAACCCCTGTCCTTCTCAGACTATTCCAAAAAATCCAAGAGGAGGGACGACTTCCAGACTCTTTTTATGAGGCCAGCATCACCCTAATCCCAAAACCAGATAAAGACCCTACAAAGAAAGAAAACTACAGGCCAATTTTGCTGATGAACATAGATGCTAAAATCCTCAACAAAATATTTGCAAACCGCATCCAGCAATACATTCAAAAGATTATCCACCACGATCAAGTGGGATTCATCCCAGGGATGCAGGGATGGTTCAATATACGCAAGTCAATAAATGTAATACATCACATAAATAAAAGAAAAGACAAAAACCACACGATCATCTTGATAGATGCAGAAAAAGCATTTGATAAGGTACAGCACCCATTTATGATGAAAACACTCAGCAAAAAGGGAATAAATGGGGCATTCCTCAACGTAATAAAGGCCACATATGAAGAACCTACAGCCAACATCATACTCAACAGGCAAAAACTGGAAGCTTTCCCACTAAGATAGGGAACAAGACAAGGATGTCCGCTTTCACCGCTTCTTTTCAACATCATATTGGAAGTCCTAGCCACAGCGGTCAGACAAGAAAAAGAAATAAAAGGGATCCAAATAGGAAAGGAAGAAGTAAAGCTATCATTGTTTGCAGATGACATGATAGTGTACATAGAAAACCCTGTAGACTCTACCAAAAAGCTACTCAACCTAATAAGTGAATTTGGCAAAACAGCAGGATACAAAGTCAATATTCAGGAATCAAAGGCATTTTTGTATACCAGCAATGAAAGAGAAGAAGAAGAAATCAGAAAAAAAAAATACCATTCAATATAACAA
The DNA here is from genome assembly GCF_021234165.1 of Pteronotus mesoamericanus. NCBI lineage: Eukaryota > Metazoa > Chordata > Mammalia > Chiroptera > Mormoopidae > Pteronotus > Pteronotus mesoamericanus. The sequence goes on from NW_026555175.1 coordinate 4,685, forward strand.
CAAGAAAAATAAAGTACCTAGGAATAAATTTTACCAAGGAGGTAAAAGACCCCCATGCAGAAAACTACACAACACTGAAGAAAGAAATTAAAGAAGACACATGTAAATGGAAGCATATACCATGCTCATGGATTGGAAGAATTAATATCATCAAAATGTCCATACTACCCAAAGCAATTTATAGATTTAATGCAATCCCTATTAAGATACCAATGACATATTTCACAGAAATAGAACAGACATTTCAAAAATTTATATGGAACCATATATGACCTTGAATAGCCGCAGCAATTTTGAGAAAGAAAAACAAAGTAGGAGGGATCATGATACTGGACATCAAAATATATTACAATACCACTATACTCAAAACAATCTGGTACTGGCACAAGAACAGACCCATAGACCAGTGAAACAGAATAGAGAGGCCAGAAATAAGCCCAGGTCTATATGGGCAACTAATATTTGACAAAAGGGGCAGAAGCATAAAGTGCAGTAATAATAGCCTCTTCAACAAATGGTGTTGGGAGAGCTGGACAGCTACATGCAAAAAATTGGAATTGGATCATCAGCTGACACCATACAGAAAAATAAACTCAAGATGGATAAAAGACTTAAATATAAGTTACAACACCATAAAAGTCCTAGAGGAGAACATTGGCAGGAAACTCTCAGATATCCCACACAGCAATTTTTTCGCCGATATGTCTCCTAAAGCAAAGGACATAAAGAAAAGAATAAACAAATGGGATCTCATCAAAATAAGAAGCTTCTGCATGGTTAAAGAAAACATCAGCAAAATGAAAAGGGAGCCAACCGTATGGGAAAATATATTTGCTAATGATACATCAGATAGAGGTTTGATCTCCAAGATATATAAAGAACTCACTCGACTCCACTCCAAGAAGACAAACGATCCAATCAAAAAATGGGCAAAGGACCTGGGCAGACGCTTTTCCAAGGAAGAGATACAGAGGGCCCAGAGACATTTGAAAGGATGCTCGGCATCACTAGTCATCATAGAAATGCCGATCAAAACCACCATGAGGTACCACCTCACACCGGTCAGAATGGCCATCATTAACAGATCAACAAACAACATGTGCTGGCGAGGCTGTGGAGAAAAGGGTACACTAGTACACTGTTGGTGGGAATGCAGACTGATGCAGCCATTGTGGAAAGCAGTGTGGAATTTCCTCAAAAAGCTGAAAATGGAACTGCCTTTTGATCCAGTGATGCCCCTGCTGGGACTATACCCTAAGAATCCCAAATCGCCAATTCAAAAGAACCTATGCACCCCAATGTTCATAGCAGCACAATTTACAATAGCCAAGTGTTGGAAGCAACCTAAATGCCCATCAGCAGATGATTGGATCAAAAAACTATGGTACATTTACACAATGGAATACTACGCAGAGAAAGAAAAAAAGAACTACTACGCTTCGCGACAGCATGGATGGAACTCGAGAGCATTATGCTAAGCGAAATAAGCCAGGGGGTGAAAGACAAATACCATATGATCTCACTTATAAGTGGAACCTAACCAAGAATACAAAGATGCAAGGAAAATAAGACCAGCAACACTGAAAGGAAAGGAAACCAACAGAGACAAGAAGGAAGGAGGGGGGAGGTGTAGGGGGGGAAGGAAGGGAAAGGGCAAGTCAAGGAACATATAGCAAGGACTCATGGACGAAACCAAAGGGGAAGGGTTGAGGGAGGGAGAGGGGAGGGGGCAAGGGAAAGTGGAGGGGGGAAGGCAGAGACGAATGTATTTGAAAAAAATTAAAAAAAATTTTGACAGAGCTAAAAAAAAAAAAAGAATTCACATGACTCCACTCCAAGAAGACAAACACTCCAGTTAAAAAATGGGCAAAGGAACTGAACAGACACTTCTCCAAGGAGGACATACACAGGGCACAGAGACATATGAAAATATGCTCAGCAACACTAGCCATCAGAGAGATGCAAATTAAAACCACAATGAGATACCACCTCACACCGGTCAGAATGGCCATCATAAACAAATCAACAAACAAGTGCTGGTGAGGTTGTCGAGAAAAGGGAACCCCAGTACACTGTTGGTGGGAATGCAGACTGGTGTAACCACTGTGGAAAACAGCTTGGAATTTCCTCCAAAAGCTAAAACTGGAACTGCATTTTCACCCAGTGATTCCACTGCTGGGATTATATCCTAAGAATCCCAAAACACCAATCCAAAAGAACTTATGCACCCCAATGTTCATAGCAGCACAATTTACAATAGCCAAGTGCTTGAAACAGCCTAAGTGCCTATCAATAAATGAGCAAATCAAAAAACTGTGGTACATTTACACAATGGAATATTACACAGCAGAAAGAACGAAAGAGCTATTTCCTTCATGGCAGCATTGATTGAACTGGAGAGCATTGTGCTAAGCAAAATAAGCCAGGGGGTGAAAGACAAACACCATATGATCTCACCTGTAAGTGGATCCTGATCCTAAGAACAAACAAGCAAGAAAAATATAACCAGCAACATTGAAAATATAAAATAAACTGACAGTAATGAGAGGCAAGGGGGGTGGGTCGAACGGGGAAAAGAAGAGGAAGGGTCAAGTCAAGGAACATGTATAAAGGACCTATGGACAAAGCCAAAGTGGGGAAGGATTGAGGGTGGGAGCTGGAGGTGGGTGGGGCAGGGGAAAGTGGTGGTGGAAAAATGGAGACAAATGTATTTGAACAATAAAAAGAAAAAAAATGAGCTGAGAGTTTAAAAAAAGTAGGCAGAGGACCTGAATAGATACTTCTCCAAAGAGCACAGGCAGATGGTCAATAGACATATGAAAAGATGCTCAATGTCACTTATCATCAAAGAAATACAAATTAAAACCACAACAAGGTATCACCTCATACCTGTCAGAATGGTTATCACCAATATATCAACAAACAATGAGTGTTGGTGAGAATGTAGTGAAAAGGGAACCCTCATACACTGTTGGTGGGAATGTAGATTGGTGCATTCACTATGAAAAACAGTGTGGAAGGTCCTCAAAAAAATTGAAAAATGGAAACTTCTTATGACTCAGTGATTCCACTTCTGAGTATATATCTGAAGAAACCCAAAACACTAATTAGCACCCTTGTGTTCATTGTAGTATTATTTACAACACCCAATATATGGAAGTAATCCAAAATCCCATCAACAGATGAGTGGATAAAACAGTTGTGGTATGGCTTTTGGTCAAGATGGTAGAGTAGAAAAATGTGGTACTCACATCTTCCTGCAACCACATCACAATTACAACTAAACTACAGAAAAAAACATCATTCAGAACCACCTGAAATCTAGCTGAACAGAAGTCCTATATTTTAGGATACACAGAAGAAGCCATATTGAATGGTAGGTGGGATGGAGACTCAGAACAGTGTGGTCCCACACTCATGTTTGGTGGTTAAAAATTGGGAGGGATATCTTGGCTGAGAAGGTCCCCCTCATGAGGGGTCCCAGCCCCACACCAGGTGCCCCAGCCCAGGGTTTCACTGCCTGGAAGAGAAGTCCCCTTAACCTCCGGCTGTAAAAACCAGTGAGGATTGAGGTTGAATGAGACTAAGGTTTGATAGATCCCCATGCTTTCCTCCTGAAGGGCTCATGTATGAACTTACTCAGGTTCACTCACTCTGATCTCCAGTGCTAGGCAGCAACTTGAAATGTGCCAGGGACATACAGGGAGGAACTGGGTTGTCTTGCTTTGGGATGAGGGTTGGAGGTGCAGCTTTCTCCCAGACAGAAATGGCAGAGGCTATTGTTCCTTTGCTGAACTACCTGCCAACAGACCTGGCAGGCGGGCGCCATATCTGAGTCTCCATCAACCTGGTTGTTTGCCCAGCCCTGGTAATTCCCTGAGACCTGGTCCCACCCAAATTACAGTACAGGCCTACCCAAACCATTTCCAGTGGATTTTCCATACAAATGGCCTGTCTTTGCTCAAGCTTCAGACTTTCCTAAAATCCCTCAAAGGTTCATAAAGCCCAAACAAGTAGCATCTGGCCTTGGCATGCCCTGTAACTCTTGTTAAGTGGCTCCATGCCTGGCACTAGCAGGAGTCAGCCTTGGTTCTCTTCTTGGCTGATTCTGGGGACCTCCCAGCCTAGCACAAGCAGCAACCATCTGCAGATCATTTTGTAGTTTATGCCCAATGGCTCTGGACAGGGCACAGGTGACAGCTGAGCTTGACTGGTACTTCCTGAGAAGTCTAAGGCCAGTGCACACAGAGGACAGCCTGAGACCATGCCAGAGCATCACCAAACCACCTCCATGAGAAACATTCAAGGGGAAAACAATTCAGACACCAGAGCTCAACCACCCTGAAGTTGAGCTCTGTTCCATGGAGTAAGCCCCTGCACAGCAGCTCCTTCACTGTAGTCTTGGCTAGTCCTCACAGCTGATTATTTCAGGAGTAAATCCCTCCCATTTCCATGCCAATAGCAATCAATGCTCAACTATGATAGGGTGGTATACACAGCCCAAACAAGGGTGTGCCCACAGTAGCCAACTTGGGTGGCTAGAAAGGTTGTGCCACTGGACTTCACAGGATACTTACTGCATAATGTCACCCAACAAGTCCAGAAGACATAGCAGTTCTACCTAAAACATAGAAACAAACACAGGGAGGCAGCCAAAATGAGGTAACAAAGAAACATGTCCCAAATCCCAAATCAAAGAACAGAACCCAACTCCAGAAAAAGAACTAATCAAAATGGAGACAAGCAATATACTAGATACAGAGTTCAAAACACTGGTTATAAGGATGCTCAATGAACTTAGGGGAAAAGTAGATGAACTTAACTAAGAGCTAGAAAACATTAAAAATAACCAGTCAAAAAGAAAGAATACAACCACTGAAATGAGGAACACATAACAGGGAATCAACAGGAGTGTATATGAAACAGAGGATCAAATCAGTGGTTTGGAAGATAAAGAAGCAAACAACACAGTCAAGACAGCAAAAAGAAAAAAAGAATAGAAAAAATGAGGAAAGTGTAAGGAGCTTCTGAAACAACTTCAAATGTACCAACATTCGTATCATGGGGGTGCTGGAGAGAAGACAGAGAGCAAAAAAAATTGAAACTGTATTTGAAAATATAAAGACAGAAAACTTCTCTAACTTGGTGAAGGAAATACAAATATGAGTCCAGAAGTTCAGAGTCCCAAACAACATGAACCCAAAGAGGCCCACACCAAAACATATCATAATTAAAATGCCAAAGGTTAAAGACAAAGAGAGTCTTAAAAGCAGCAAGAGAAAAACAGTCACTTACAAGAGTACTCTTATAAGACTGTCAGCTGATTTCCCAATAGACACTTTACAGGCCAGAGGGATTGGCAAGAAATATTCAAAATGATGAAAAGCAAGAACCTATAACCATGATTGCTCTACCCAGAAAAACTATCATTTAGAATTGAAGGACATATACAGAGCTTCCCAGACAAGAAAAAGCTAAAAGAGTTCATCACCACCAAACCAGCAATATAAGAAATGTTAAAGGAAAAAAAGACTAAAAATCTGCATAATAAAATGACAATAAATACATATCTATCAACAATTATTTTAAATGCAAATGGATTAAATGCCCCAATCGAAAGACATGGTGACTGCATTATTAATAAAACAGGACCCTTACATATGCTGTCTATAAAGAGACTCACTTCAGATCTAAAGACACACATAGATTGAAAGTAAGGGGATGGAAAAGATATTTCATGAAAATGAAACAAACAAAAAAGCTGGCGAAGTAATACTTATACCAGACAAAATAGACTTTAAAAATAAGGCTATAACAAGAGACAAAGAAGGACATAGTAATTCTACTTCTGGTATTCATCTGAAGAAACTCAAAACACAATAATTCATTGCAGCATTATTTACAATATTCAAGATATGGAAACAACCTAGGTGCCCATCAATAGATAAATAGATAAAGAAGAAGAGGTGTATATATACACTGGAATATGATTTAGCCATTAAAAAAAGAATAAATCTTACCATCTGCAGCAATATAGGTGGACCCTAGAGGGTAGTGGGCTGAATGAAATAAGTCAGACAGAGAAAAACAAATATCATATGATTTCACTTATATGTAGAATCTAAAAAAGAAAGTAAAGGAATAAGCAGACCAAAATAGATGTATAGATTCAGAGGACATTTTGATGGTTGCCAGATGGGAGAGGGGTTGAAGGAATGGGAAAATGGTAAAGGGATTAAGAAGTGTAAATAGTTATGGGGATATAAAGTGCATCATAGGAAATA
>NW_026555177.1:0-6557 GCF_021234165.1 Pteronotus mesoamericanus
CCCATCTGTATTCCCACCAACAGTGTCCTAGGGGTCCTTTTTCTCCACAACCTAACCAGCACCTGTTGTTTGGTGGGAAGTGGTATCTCACTGTGGTTTTAATTTACATTTCTCTGATGGCTAGTGATGATGAGCATTCTTTCATATGTCTCTGAGCCATCTGTATGTCTTCTTTGGAGAAATGTCTCTTCAGGTCCTTTGCCCACTTTTAATTGGATTGTTTGTCTTCCTGGTATTGAGTCCTATGAGTTTTTTATATATTTTGGAGATCAAACCCTTGTCTGAGCCATCGTTGGCAAATATGTTTTCCCATACAATTGGTTCCTTTTTTGTTTTGCTGATGTTTTCTTTAGCCATGTAGAAGTCTTTTAACTTGATGTAGTCCATTTCTTTATTCTTTCCTTGCTCTAAGAGATATATTGGTGAAGATATTGCTGTGTGGGATATCTGATATTTTACTGCCAATGTTTCACTTTAGGATTTTTATGGTGTCATGACTTATAATTAAGTCTTATCCATCTTGAGTTTATTTTGGTGTATGTTGTAAATTGGTGGTCAAGTATCATTTTTCTGCATGTATCTGTCCAACTCTCCCAAAACCATTTGTTGAAGAGGCTATTTTTACTCCATTTTATGCTCCTGACCTCTTTTTCAAATGTTAATTGACTGTAGAGACATGGGTTTATTTCTAGGCTCTCTATTCTGTTCCATTGATCTATGTGTCTGTTCTTATGCCAGTACCAATCTATTTTGATTACAGCAGCCTTGTATTATAGTTTGATATCAGATATTGTGATCCTTCCTGCTTTGTTTTTCTTTCTCAAAATTGCTGAGGCAATTCCGGGTCATTTATGGTTCCATATACATTTTTGAAATGTTTGCTCTATACATGTCAAATATGACATTGGTATTTTGATAGGGATTGCATGGAATCTATAGATTGCTGTGGGTAGTGTGGACATTTTAATAATATTCTCCCAATCCATGAACATGGTATATACTTCTATTTATTTATGTCTTCCTTAATTTCTTTCTTCAGTGTTCTATAGTTTTCTGAGTATAGTTCTTTTATCTCCTTGATTTAGTTTATTCCTAAATACTTTATTTATCTTGTTGCTAGAGCAAATGGGATTTTTTCCATGGTTTCTGTTTCAGCTACTTCATTGTTGGTATACAAAAGTGACTTTGATTTCTAAATATTGACTTTGTATCCTGCTGTTTTGTCAAATTCACTTATTAGGTAAAGTTTTTTTGGTGGAGCATATGGGGTTTTCTATGTACACTATCATGTCTCCTGCAAACAATGACAGTTTTACTTCCTCCTTTCCAATTTGGATGCCTTTTATTTCTTTTTCTTGCCCGATTGCTGTGGCTAGGACTTCCAGTACTATATTTAATAGAAGTAAGTGGTGGTGAAGTGGTGAAAGCAGATGTCCTTGTCTTGTTTCCTATCTTAGTGGGAGAGCATTTAGATTTTATCCATTGAATATAATGTTGGCTGTAGGTTTCTCATATATGGCCTTTTTTTATGTTGAGGTATGCTCCCTCTACTCCCACTTTGCTGAGTGTTTTTATCATAAATGGGTGCTGTACCTTATCAAATGCTTTTTCTCCATGTATTGATATGATCATGATTTTTTGTCTTTCCTTCTATTTATGTGATGTATTACATGTATTGATTTGAGAATATTGTACCATCCTTGCATTCCTGGGATGAATCCCAGTTGATCATGGTATGTTATCTTTTTAATGTATTGCTGGATGTGGTATGCTAATATTTTGTTGAAGATCTTAGCATCTACGTTCATCAGCGATATTGGCCTGTAGTTTTCTTTCTTTGCTCTGTCCTTATCTGGTTTGGGGATTACGATGTTGCTGGCCTCATGAAAAGAGTTTGGGAGTCTTGTCTTCTTGTTTTTTTGAAATGGTTTGAAAAGGATAACAGTTAGCTCTTGCCTAAATATTTGGAAACATTGGCCTGTGAAGCCATCTGGCCCGGGGCTTTTGTATACTGGGAGTTTTTTTTGTTTGTTTGTTTGTTTATTACTGCTTCAACTTCAGGAACTGTTATACATCTATTCAGGCTTTCTGCTTCCTCTTGATTCAGTTTTGGAAGATTATATGTTTCTAGAAATTTGTCCATTTTGCCCAGGTTGTCTAATTTCTTGGCATATAGTTGTTCATAGAATTTCTGACAATCCTTTTTATTTCTTTGGTATTGGTTGTAATTTCTCCTCTTTCATTTTTGATTTTATTTATTTGGGTTCCCTCTCTTTTCTTCTTGATGAGTCTGGTTAAAGGCTTGACAATTTTGTTAATCTTTTCAATTAACCAGCTCCTGGATTTATTGATCCTTTGATCTTTTAGTCTCTATTTCACTTAATTCTGCTCTGATCTTGATTATTTCCTTCCTTCTACTTACTCTGGGCTTTGCTGTTTGTTGTGACTCTAGTTCTTGTAGATGTAGGGTTAGGCTGTTTATTTGAATTTTTCCTGTCTTTCTTAGGTAGGCCTGTATTGCTATGAACTTCCTTCTCAGGAATACTTTCACTATGTCCAATAGGCTTGGGGCTGTTGTATGTTCATTTTCATTTGTTTCCAGAAATTTTTTAGTTCTTCTTTGATCTCATTATTAACCCATTCATTGTTTAATAGTATGCTATTCAGTCTCCATGGGTTTGAATGTTTCTGAGTTTTTTCCCTTGAGGTTGGTTTCTAGTTTCAAGTCATTGTGCTCCAAGAAAATGCTTGTTATGATTTCAATTTTCTTGAATTTGTTGAGGCTTGTTTTGTGTCCTACCATGTGGTCTATCTTTGAAGATGTCCATGTGCATTTGAAAAGAATGTATATTTTGCTTGTTTGGGGTGAAAGGTTCTGTATATATCAATTAATTCCATTTGATCTAGAGTGTGGTTCAGTGTTGCAATATCTTTGTTGATTCTTTGTTTGAAAGATCTATCCACTGTTGACCATGAGGTGTTAAAATCCTATACTATGAGTGTTTTGCTGTCTATATCTTTCTTGAAGTCCTTCGAGATTTTACTTATATATTTGAGTGTTCCTATGTTGGGGGCATACGTTTTACAATGGTTATGCCCTCTTGATGGATGGATGCTTCCTTTAATTATTTTGAAGTGTCTTCTGTCTCTTTTTATGGCCTTTGTTTTGAAATCTATGTTGTTTGATGTAAGTAATGCTACCCTGGATTTTCTTTCATGTTCTTCTGCTTGGAATATTTTTTTCCATCCCTTCACTTTCAGTATGTGTGGATCTTTTTTCTGAGGTGGGTCTCTTGTAAAAAGCATATATGTAGGTCATGTTTCCTTATCCATTCAGCTACCCTAAAACTTTTGATTGGAGCATTTAATCCATTTATATTTAAGATTATTTTTGATAGGTACTTATTCATTGCCATTTTTTCCCATACCTGTGTTTCTTTCTCTCTCTTGCTTTCTCTTTTTTTCTCTCTCTCTCCTCTCTCTGTCTCTCTTGCTTCTTTTTATAGCAGTTCCTTTAGCATCTCTTGCAGTGGTGGCTTGGTGGAGACATACTCTTTTAGCCTTCTTTTGTCTGGGAAGCTCTTTATTTCTATATATACCATCTATTTTTAAATGAGAGCCTTGGCGGATAGAGTAGACTTGGTTGTAGGTCCTTGTTTTTCATTATCTGGAAATATCTTATGCCAATCCCTTCCAGCTTGCAGTGTTTCTGTTGAGAAGTCTGCTGATGGCCTTATTGGAGCTCCTTTGTATACTACCGGCTCTTTCTCCCTTGTTGCCTTTAAGATTCTCTCTATGTCTTTAACATTTGCTATTTTAATTAGGATGTGTCTAAAATGACATTTTAAATTGTTAAAAGTTAATTTTTGTTGCTAATAGGTATTTGTTGCTTAACTTTTTGTTAAGATTGATGCCTTTGGTTAATATAGTCAATATGTAGATAAGGAGATACCTTCTATATTACTTATGTAATATACTAGAACCCTCATTAAGAGAGATACTCAGTTTTTGTACATGAGACCAAGAATATAATTGAGGTTATTGATTTTATTTGGATGTGTCTTACATAACATGTTACATTTAATTTTCTATTTAAATTAAATTCATATTTGTTTTGTTCTGTTTTATTTTGCTTTTATTTTTTGTGTGCAGATTAGCTATGTTATTGATAATTACACCTTTCCAAGAAATTCTTAGTGAAATTCTACTTATAGCTATAATTCCCACTTAACCCGGTGATTTCTTTTTGGCCCTTTTATGAAAAAGGACATAATTTATTTTGCCATGTGTAATGTGCACCCATGTTTTTGGCCCAAACCTTCAGGAAAAGTAATCTTTCATTTTAACTTTTTAATTCAATTTAAAAAGTTCAACAAAACAAATCATTGTATTCCAGAGTATTGTTTTGCATACATATACCATTATTGCTTTATAGAGTTACACTTTTAATGCATAAGCATAAATAAAAGAATTAAAAACAATTATATAAATTCAGAATTAGTACTACACATGTATAATATGCATCCTTATTTTTCCCTCAGAAATTTGGATGAAAAAGTATGCAATATTTATGGAAAAATACAGTACATAAAAAATTGTAAAGTGGGTAGATCAAGATGGTGACATGGGACACTCCTGAATTCCTCTTTTCCCACTGACACACCAAATATACAATTACATAGGGAACAGTTACTTCTGAAAGAAATCCAGAAATTATTTGAGTGATTCCTGCCTACACTTTGGGCAAATGAGAAAATACCCACATTGAAAGCGATAGGTAAGGCTGAGACACTCTTGCCGTAAACTCTACCCCCAGCACAGTGCCATATAATCAGGGGAGTACTCCCAACTCTCAGCTACTCTCATAGAAGTAAATGGTTTGCAACACATATTTAGTTCCCCAACATTTAACTACCACCCAAGGTACACATCCCCAAAACACCTAGCTATGTAAGCCAATGAGGCTTGCATTCATGAGACACCCCAGACTACTGCAAACAAAGCAGCATGTGCAAGCACTCACTATGGCTATCCTTTTAGGGCTCAGGGCCCAAACAAATGGGCCAAAAATGTACATCTTCCAGTTTTCCCTAAGAGAGGCCCAACTGCAGACTTTGAAAGCTGCTGCCTGAGAGTCAATCTTCTAATTTAGCACATATTGAGGGACTGGTGTGATTCTCTCTGCAGACTGGGAAAACCAGCTAGTGGACATCTCCCCTGCTGTCTCCTTCCAGCAGGCACCAGTGTCATCCTGGAAGGATCTTGCACATATGTCTGCACTCTGGCTTTTGTAATGCTGCCTGAGAGATGGGTCCTAGATCATATGGCTCTGATAGCTAGTAGTGCTTGTATTTGTGAGTCCCAGAGGACTGTAGCAAACAAAGCAGCAGTTCTTAACAGGTACAAGAGCACCCTCTTCCTCCTGAGGCCATAAATCTGGGCCCAGTACAAAGTGAAGATGCAAAAGAACACCTATCTCCTAGTTTCTCCTTGGAAAGAGCTTAATTGTATACTTTCCAAGCTACTGCCTGAGGATCCAGTTTCTAAGTAGCCTACCTCAGCTGTCAAGTGTGGTCTTCCCTTTTAAGGCATTGACAGATCTTGGTATAAACACATATACCATAATCAAATGGGATTTATTCCAAGGATGCAAGGTTAAACATCCAAAATTCAATAAATAAATGTGACACATCACAGTAACAATGAAAAATAAAAATCATATAATCATCTCAATTGATGCAAAAAAAAGAATTTGACAAAATTCAACATTTTATTATAAAAATTCTCAACAAACTGGAAATAAAGGGAAACAACCTCAACATAGGTTTAAATCCCTTGTTTAAAATCCCTCAGATAACATCATAATCAATGGTGAAAAATCTGACATTTATTCTTCTAAGGTTAGAAATAAAACAAAAATGCTCACTTTCACCCCTTTTATTCAACATGACACTGAATTTCCTAGCCAGGTCAATTAGTCAAGCAAAGGAAATAACAGGCAATCAAACTATAAAAGAAGTAAAATTTTCTTTATTTGTAGATGTCATGATATTATATATGGAAAACTCTAAAATCTTCATCAAAAATAAATAAATAAATAAACTGTTGGAACTACAAAACAAATTCAGCAAAGTTGTAAGATAAAAATAATATTCAAAGCCAGATAAATTTCTATACACTAACAACAAACTATTAAAAAAAGAAATTTAGAAAACAATCTCTTTTATAATGGCATCAAAAGAATGAAATACTTAGGAATAAATTTATTCAAGGAAGTGAAAGAACATCAATTTAAAAATATATAATAAGTGATATTCTGTGCTCATGGATTAAAAGAATTAATTGTTAAAAGGTCAAAGAGATCCTCAGATTTGATGTAATTGGAATGGCATTTTTCACAGAAGTAGAACAATCCTAAAATTTATATGAAACCACAAAAGAACTTGAATAGCCAAAGCAAACTTAAGAACAAAGAACAAAGCTGGAGGCATCACATTTCCTAATTTCAAATTGTATTACAAAGCTATAATAATCAAAGAAATATGGTATAGCTATAA
>NW_026555178.1:0-4996 GCF_021234165.1 Pteronotus mesoamericanus
TGACTTCTCAAACAGAAACACTACAAGTCAGAAGGGAATGGCGAAAATATTCCAGGAATGAAAAAAGGCCTACAACCAAGGCTGCTCCCCAGCCAAGCTCTCCATTAAAATGGAGGGGCAAAATAAGAGTTTCCCAGACAAAGGAAGGCTAAAAGAATACACCTCCCACCAAACCAGCATTTTCAAAAATATGCTAAGGGACCTTTAAGAAGATGAAGAAAAAAGAGTCTGTGAATACCCAGTTCTTTCACACAGTGACCAATACTTGATGTACCAATATTTTTTAATACTTATTCAATCTGATTGTGACAATGCAGTGTTATTTTAATTGTTACTTCATTATTTGTTGAAACTAAACCTGTTTTACCTTTATCTTGCCTATTTCCTTCTTTTTAAAAACTTTATTACTTTTTTCTTTATCCTTTTTGATTAAATGTTTGTAGGATATTTTCTCAAAAAAAAATTATTAACCCTTTTTCTGATGTGTTGTAAATACTCTATTCTATTACTTGTCCTTTACCTTTTTTTTATATGTATATTTAGTCTTAAATGTTTAATATAGTCATAATGTCAATATTTTACTTTATAGCTTCTGGGTTTGAATACTTTACTTTAGGGTAAAAAATATTATTTTCTATTTTCTCCTAAAACTCCTTAGATTTTACATATTGATTTTTTAACTCACCTGAATATTTTTTGTATAATGTATGAAATAGGACTCTATATTTGTTTTACTTCAAGTAATAGTGGTCCATGAACCTTATTTGTTGGATACTTATTTTTCCCCATTAAAATTATGAAATATCGAAAATCATATATTACATTGTTAGACAGATATATATATTTGTTTCTAGAATGCTCATTTTATTTCATTGATCTACTTGATTATTTCTCTGCTGGTGTCATGTTGTTTTAATTGCTGAGGTATTTAAAAAAATAAGTAAATAAACTCAATCTGCACTTAAAAAAAAGAAAGAAGGAAGTCCTACCTTTTGCAACAACATGGATGGAACTGGAGAATATTATGCTAAGTGAAATAAGCCAGTTGTGAAAGACAAATACCATATGATCTCACCTGCAGGTGGGATCTATTCAACAAAATAAAATAACAAAAAAAAATAAACCTCTCACACAAAAAAAGACAAAAACATTTTAGTTTAATGTAGTCCCATTTGTTTATTCTTTTTTCTTTTGTTCCCCTTGCCTGGGGAGATATATCCAATAAAAATTTCTATGGGCAATCCCGGGATTTTGCAGCCTATGTTTTCTTTCAGGTCTAACATTTAAGCCAGCAGCTCTTTTAAATATTCTTGCCACACACAATAGCAATGGATTAACAGATGATCATCTGGATTAATTTTTGAAACTAAGCCATACCTGTGGCAGGCTGAACTTTAGGCAGTTTAGAAATATATTTGATCCACTTTGAATTTATTCTTGTGTGTGGTGTAAGAAAGTGGTCAAGTTTTGTTTTGTTTTTTGTTTTTTGTTTCATGTACCTGTCCAATTTTCCCTATACCATTTATTGAATAAATTATCCTTAGCCCATTGTTTATGTTTGCTTCCTCTGTCGAATATCAATTGATTAAAAAGGTGTGAGTTTATTTCTGGGCTCTCTATTCTATTCTGTTGGTGTCTATGTCAGTTTTTATGCCAGTACCAAGCTGTTTTGATTTCTATGGCCTTGTATTATAGTTTGATATCAGGTAATGTGATTCCTCCAACTTTGTCCTTTTTTCTCAGGACAGCTGATACTATTTAGGGCCTTTGTGGTTCCATGTAAATTTTTTAAATTTTTGTTCCAGTTCTTTGAAGTACATCATTGGAATCTTGATAGGAATTGCGCTGAATCTTTAGATTGCTTTGGGTTCTATGGACATTTTAATGATGCTAATTATTCCTATCCATGGACATGGTATGTGCTTCCATTTACTTGTATCTTCTACTATTTCTTTCTTCAGTGTCTTATAATTTTCTGAGTACAGGTGTTTTACATCCTTGGTTAAGTTTATTCCTAGGTATTTTACTCTTTATGAAGCAATTGTGAATGGGATTGCTTTCTTAATTTCCCTTTCTGTTCATTATTGGCATATAAAAATGCAACTGATTTTTGGATATTAATTTTGTATCCTGCTACTTTGCTGAATTCATTTATTGGTTCTAGTAGTTTCTTGGTGGAATCTTTGGGGTTCTCTGTATACAATATCATGTCATCTGCAAATAAAAACAGTTTTACTTCTTCCTTTCCAATTTGGTTGCCATTTATTTCCTCTTATTGTCTGATTGCTGTGGCTAGGACTTCCAGTATTATGTTGATTAAGAGTGGTGAAAGTGGACATCCCTGCCTTGTTCCCCAATCTTAAGGGGACTTTTTTTGCCCACCGGGTATGATGCTGGCAGTGGGTTTGTCTATATGGCCTTTATAATGTTTAGGTATGCTCCTTCTATTCCCTTTTCTGAGTTTAGATCATAAATGGGTGCTGGATTTTTATCAAAAAGCTTTCTCTGCATCTATTGATGCCAATCTGTGGTTTTTCCTTCATTTTTGTTTAGGTGATCACGTTTATTTAAAATGTTGTACCAACCTTGCATTCCAGGCAAATCCACTAAATGGTGGTGTAAAGTGCATTTCTGCAGTTTCCTAATATTTTGTTGAGGATTTTAGCATCTATGTTCATCAGGGACATTGGCCTATAATTTTGTTTCTTTGTAGTTTCTTTATCTGATTTTGGAATTAGGATAATACTGGAAATGAGTTTGGGAGGTTCCCCTCCTCTTGAATATTATGAAATAGTTTGATAAGGAGAGGTGTTAGTCCTTCTCAGAATGTTTGGTATAATTCACTGGTGAAGGCTTCTGGTCCGGGTCTTTTGTTTGTTGGTAGATTTTTTTTTTATCACAGCTTCAATTTCATTAGGTATAATTGTCTATTCAGATTCTCTGATTCTTCCTGATTTATTTTTGGAAGATTGTGTGTTTCTACTAGAATTTTTCATTTCATCCAGGTTGTTGTTGCTTAAGAATTGTTCGTGTTTTCTTACAATCCTTTCTATTTCTTCAGTGTCAGTTGTTATTTCTCCTTTTTCCTTTCTGATTTTATTTATTTGGGTCCTTTCTTGTTTTCTTCTTTTTTAAATATTTTATTTCTTTACTTTTAGAGAGAGGACAAGGAGTGGAGAAAGAGAGGGAGAGAAACATCAGTGTGCGGTTGCCTCTCACATGCCCCCAACTGGGGACCTGGCCCACAACCCAGACATGTACCGTGACTGGGAATCAAACTGGCAACCTTTCAGTTGGCAGGCCAGCACTCAATCCACTGAGCCACACCAGTCAGGGATCTTTTTCCCCCGCCGTTGATGAGTCTGGTTAAAGACTAATCAATATTGTTTATCTCTTCAAAGAACCAGCTCTTGGATTCATTGATTTTTTTGAATCGTTTTTTTAGACACTATTTCATTTATTCTGCTCTAATCTTTATTATTTCCTTCCTTCTACTCACTTTGGGCTTCATTTGTTATTCTTTTTCAAGTTCCTTTCACTGTGAAGTTAGTTTGTTTTTCGAGCTGTTTGTTTGTTTGTTTTTTGAGATAGGCCTGTAATTCTATGAATTTCCCTCTTATGGTTGCTTTCTCAATGTCCCACAGATTTTGGATAGTTATGTCCTCATTTGCATTTCTTTCAAGGTATCTTTTAATTTCTTCCTTGCTCTCCTTGTTCATCCATTCATTGTTGAATAACATTATTTAGCTTCTGTGTCTTTGCATGTTTTTCAGTGTTCTTCTTGTGACAGATTTTGAGTTTCATAGCATTGTGGTCAGAGAAGATGCTTGATATGATTTAGATCTTCTTAAATTTATTGCATCTTGTTTTGTGTCCTGACATGTAATCTATCCTAGAAATGTTCCGTGTGCACTTGAAAAGTATGTATATTCTGGTGATTTGGGGTGAAATGCTCTGAAAACATCAATTAAATCCATTTTCTCTAGTGTGTCATTTAAGGCCGTTGTCTCCTTGTTGAATTTCTGCCTAGTAGATCTATCCATTGATGTCAATGAGGTGTGAAAATCCCCAACTATGATTGTCTTTCTGTTGATCTCTCCCTTTATGTCCATCAAGATTTGCTTTACATATTTAGGTGCTCCTGTGTTGGGTGTGTAAATGTTTATTATGGTTATCTCCTCTTGTTGGATTGTTCCCTTTATCATTATGTAGTGTCCTTCTTTGCCTCTTACTATAGCCTTGGTTTTAAACTCTATTTTCTTGGATATAAGTAGTGCTGCCCCAGCTTTTTTTTCTTTTCATTTGCATGAAATATGTTTTTCCAACCATTTACTTTTAGTCTCTGTGTGTCTTTCAATCTGAGATGGGTCTGTTGGAGGCAGCATATATAGAGGTCTTGTTTTCTTATCCATTCAGCTACCTTATGTCTTTTGGTTGGAGCATTTAAGCCATTTACATTTAGGGTGATTATTGATAGATATATATGTAGTGCCATTGTATTGTTAGATTGTTTTCTTCTGTTTTTTTCCTCTTTTTCTTCCCCTTCTCCTCCTCCTTCCCCTTTCCCCCCCCCCCCCTCCTCTTTCTTCATCTCTTAAAGCAAGGCCTTTAACATTTGTTGCAGCACAGTTTGGTATTAACAAACTTCTTCAGTTTTTTCTTGTCTAGGAAGCTCCTTGTTTCTCTTTGATTTTAAATGATAGCCTTGCTGGGTAAAGTAGCCTTGGTTGTAGGTTCTTGCTTTTCATCACCTTGAATGTTTCACATCACCCTCTTCTAGCCTGAAATGTTTCTGTTGAGTAATCAGATCCCAGTATAATTGGTGCTCCCTTGTAGATAACTACCTGCTTTTCTCTTGCAGCTTTTAGGATTCTCTCCTTGCCTTTAAGCCTTGCTGTTTTACTTATTTTGTGTCTTCGTATATAGGCCTCTTTGGGTCCAACTTGTTTGGCACTCTCTGAGCTTCCTGGACTTGTGTGACTTTCTCATTCACCAG
>NW_026555179.1:0-2312 GCF_021234165.1 Pteronotus mesoamericanus
ACTTTTCATTGATTGGTTGCTCATTGTATGTACCCTGACCAAGGATGGAACCTGCAACTATGGCATCTGGACAATGCTGTAAACAGCTGAGCTCCCTAACCAAGACTGATCCATTCCTGTTTTGTTGAGAATGTTACTTCGCCTCTGTGTACTTCCTTCTAAATACTCATAATTCTAGTATAACCATGAATTAAACATCAAACAGATCCAAAATTAAAAACTTCCTGCCCTGGCTGGTGTGGCTCAGTGGATTGAGTATCAGCCTGTGAACCAAAGGGTCTCTGGCTGAATTCCCAGTCAGGTGACATGCCTGGGTTGTGGGCCGGATCCCCAGCTGGAGGTGGGCAAGAGGCAACCACATATTGATGTCTCTCTCTAGCTCTCTTCCACTCTCTAATAATAAATACAATCTCTTAAAAAATTGAAACATCCTATGAAATGTCAACATTCCTCAATACTGTCAAGATCATCCAAACAAAAATGTATGTGAAACTATCAGCATACAGAGTAGCCTAAGGAGATGTGGCAACTAGATGTAATGTGGTATCTAATTTTTTAAAATCAAATGTTTAAAAAAATAGCATAACTGGCCCTGGTCAGGCAGCTAGGCTGGTTACAGTGTCCTGATGTGCCAAGGTTGCCAGTTTGATTTTCATCAGGATACATACAAGAAGCAACCAATGAAGGCATAAACAAGTGAAACAACAAACATGTTTCTCATGCTCTCTCCCTTCTCTCGCTAAAATCAATTTTTTAAAATATCAATGTATTACAAAAGAAAACCAGCATAACTATAAACTACCTGCATCTCTGTCCCATTTTGCAAAATAGAATTCTTCATGGTGCTACTTGCCAAAATAAATAAATAAATTTTGAGTCAAATTCCATATACTCAAAGTATTCATATACCTCTGAAAAAATTAACCATCATCCTGGCCTGACAGCTCAGTTGATTAAGAGCATCTTCCCAATATGCCAAGGTTGTAGGTTTGATCCCCAGTCAGAGCACATGCAAGAAGCAACCAATGAAGGCATAAACAAGTGGAACAACAAATCGATGTTTCCTTTTCTCTTCCTTTCTAAAATCAATAAATTTTTTACTTTTTAAAAAAAGTTAAACACCTGTACCAGAAAGAATGTTTACATAAGATTCAGAAAAAACTGTAGTATGAAGTCTCTACATAATTTTTTAAAACTCCATAATCCCAGTGCTGGGTTTCGTCATCATTCCTATTTCCAGATTCTCTTTGATATATTTTACCAAAATAATTTCCTATATGCCTTTACAATTAGGTTCCTACTGTATGTATTTTGTACAGTATTTTTTCATTGAACATTATGTCATGTGTTTTTCAAAAATACTATTTAGTGGCTATGTAAGATTCTATTAATATTTGCTAAACCATTTCTTTATTGTTGAATACTTCAATTTTTTTTCAGTATGATAAATAGCCTAGAGAGAATGTACACAAAACTGTTTAATACATTGAAATTATTTCCTTTTGATTGTTTCTCAGAAGTGGGGTCAAAAACTGAATTATATGTTTACTGTTTTTTTTTTTAATTTCATTTATTTATTTTTAGAGAAGGGAAGGGAGGGAGAAAGAGGTAGAGAAACATCAATATGTGGTTACATCTCCCGTGCAGTCTACTGGGGACCTGGCCTGCAACCCAGGCATGGGACCTACACTGGGAATCGAACTGCAGACCCTTTGGTTCACGGGCTAGGGCTAGAGTTTCTCTCTCCCCCGCCCTTTCCTTCCTTTCCTATTTAAATATTTATTTTTTGGAGAGAGGGGAAGGGAGGAACAATGAGGAGAGAAACGATGGACGAGAGATACATCGATTAATTGCCTCTTGCAAGCGCCTAATCCAGAACCTGACCCGCAACCCACACAAGTGCCCTAACCAGGAATTGAACTGGAGAACGTTAGGTTCACGGGCCGGCACTCAATCCATTGAGCCACACCTGCCAGGGCTGGATACTTATGCAGAATTGGCAGAAACCAGCATCCTTGAAACAACTCTTTCCACTGCTCTCAAGCCAGTAAATTCCCAGCTCTAAAGGCATGCAAAAGATTGTACTCATTTCCTTATTTCTTCTCATACTGGGAGAAACCAAACATCAGTGATTTGTTTCTCTTTCTTTTGTTTTTTTTTTTTTTTTCTCACTTGATAGGAGCAGTTGATAGAACTGAGGTGTGCTGACTCTGAAAACAATTAAACCACTGATTTAAGAGACAGACGTGGTGATATTATAAAAAAGAACGCCTGGCATTAGAATAGCAATACCGAAAACTAGAATTGCAAAA